>NC_081760.1:38529256-38829256 GCF_963082965.1 Carassius carassius
CATCATGGAGATCAGTGTTTGTATTATTAAAAGGGTCAAGAGCCCAACTAAATCAAAGTAATTTGCTTTTAAGCACTTGCGGTTGTGTTACATAGTAAACATTAACACATTGCTGAATTGCTAAATTAAATTGCTCTTTTTTATCTAAAACATTTAATGAACACCATGAGGGTGTCTCTCTTTGGTTTGTTACATGATGTACAGCTATTTCTGAACTACAAAAAAGTCCTATTAAACAAATATTATTGCAATTCTTAAATATTGGGGGAAAATTATACAGGCTCTGGATTTTAGACATGAGCACTTATCACACGATTGTCACCATTGTTGAGATTCATATGCTGGGTCATGATGTCTGTGCGTCTTAGTAGGACAAGATTAAAAAATATATATATATATTCATTACATACATTAGATTTAAAATTATTTCATTATAACTATTATACCAACGGTTTATTTGCATGTGGCAGTTCCACAAGGTAGTTTATTAAAAAAAAAACTGAACATATGTTAAATGAAATAAACTTTTTTTGGAAATAAACAGACTGATGCCTAACAATTACTTTGTCATGTAAAACCAGCTAGTAATGGTTTTCTGCACAGCACTGATCCTGATCACACTGCTTTATAACAGCACATGTACTTTTACAGGGAAATACCTAACACAAGAAGCCAAAGGTCAAGAGCCCAACTGAAGCAAACACTGATCTCCATGATGGTGGCATCAGTTTAACCAATAAAACATCAGCATCTGATCCTCTGTAACACACAATAATGGCAGGTGTTCATCACTAATGCACAATCATCATTTAATTAGTCTCTTAATTATCTCATTGACTTTAACTCTTTGAGGACTTGGGATTTGACTTGAGACTCGTTTGTGACTTGAAAGGAATGACTTGGTTCCTCCTCTGGTGAAATCAGCTGCTGAGTTCATGGGTGGAACAAAAATATGGCAGGACTTTTACTTTCTGACCCCTGGACTTGACACCTCTGCTCATATATGAAGAATCAAAGAAAATGTGGGTTTTGAACATATAGTGGTGGTGGTCTAAACAGATGAGTAAATGTTTCCACAATTATACAATAATCCAACAGTCAATCATTAAACAGATGGACGCAGGTTTTGTCTGTGCAGTCATACATACAATAAAGCTCTTTCTGACTTCTGACTTCTCATCCGACATTGCTGTAGATCACTGATAAGTCTTCCACAGTTTGAACATTTGATTTCCTAGAAAATCTGAACAAACAGGAGCACAACAGTGTTATCTCTGATTAGATGATCTGTGCTGGTGAAGTTGTTGTTTTCTCACCTCATGGCAGCCGATTAACTTATATCGTCATACTGACATTCATCTTCTTCCGGTCTGTTCCTCTCTTTCTTTCGGTGATATTGGACAGTTGCGTCCTGGATCTCCTCAGTATCTCCGGATTCAGGAGTTTCTCCTCTGGATCTGCTGGGTTTCACACTGGCATACAGAGCATCATTGACTGGATCATGTTCAGAAAGAGACTCGTCATTAACTGAAACTCTCTGTGACACATCTGCATAAAGATCATTCTGAAAGACAAAAAACACACAATTACAGTTGATTTACAATCACAACACATTTCTCAATACTGGTCACTTTTTCAAAACTCTTCTCATAGTTCTCCTAACATCTTTCAACTTGATACAGCAGTTTATTTCACATTCAGAATGCACAAAACTACAAAAAGACTTCATTAATGTCTCAAATCAATGCATTCTTACATAAACAAACAAACTTTATCACTAATAACACAACAATGATGAACACTGGATGTTAACAAGCAGAATCACCAAACGAGAAAATCTCCATTGGTGTGTCACCATCATAGTGGTCAGTGTTTGCTTTAGTTGGTATTTTGACCCTTCAGTTATTTACTTTAGATTTTGTGTGGCTGTGGTAGCTGAGTTGTAATATACAGACAGACCAGAGCTAAGCCAATCATGTGTTATTGATAGTTGGTTTGAGCTAATTTTCATGGAGTGACTTGAATGTCTGAGTTATTATATACTGCGTATGTAAATTAGGTGAAAAAGTAAGAGATCCAGCATTTTTGGTATAATATGACATGTTTTTAAAAGTTAGCTCTACATAAAGAAAGAGTTCTTTAGTTTAGACACACAGACATCAAGAATCAGCGTGAGCATCACAACAACGGTGACCATCAAAAAAGCATGTTGTAGCCAACAAAAACTCATCCATGGCTCCCATCATGCATTGCGGCATGAATAAATTATGAGCTGAACTGTCTTTTAAACTTTGTATTCTAACTATATTTTATTTTTGCTGTTTTATGTGAATTTTTAGTATCTAGATTTGTGATGTTCAGAGTAGATCTGTTTATCTGAATATGCTGTTTGTCACCGTTGTTGAGATTCATATGCTGATTCTTGTTATCTGTGTGTGCCTAAAGTAAAGGCTCTTTAATAAAAATAAAAAAATTCAGGATCACTTACAAGAGGTGCCTACAAAATGTATAGAAAATACAGACTATTTCATTGTGGAATCAAAGCTGTTACAATCAATAATGGAAGTTTAACTTCATGAAAAGACTGTAAATGAGCTCATTGAATCATGTCAAACAATGATTACAATAAAACATAATCATTATAACCTGATGATTTTTTCTCTTGGCTTGCTAATTTTAAATTTAAAAAGTCACAAGCCAAGATCACAACTAAAGCAAACACTGACCACTATAATGGTGACACACAAATAGTGATTTTCTCGTTTGGTGGTTCTGCTTCTTAACATCCACTGTTTATCACTTATGATCAATCAGCACTTAATTAATCACATAATTATCTCATTAATATTGATTCTGCTTCTGTGTTAATTTAACACTCTTTCAGAGTGGGACCATATATGCTCCGAGCAGCGTTAATTTAACACTCTGGCTTTTACTGTGTACTCTCTGCTGTCACATGGTCCATGTTTACATTACAGTGCAAAATTATTACTCTTACTCTAGATGGCAATGAAAGAGAAGGACAAACACTTGTGAATATGTTCAGCTACAACTGCTTTGATAGTATTTGATTTTTACATTCAGAATATTTTCCTATATGATATTACTTTAGAAATTTTGCAAATTTCTGTATTTGATCTGAAATGTAGCAGTTTAGAAAACGTTTGGCCTTTATAGTACATACATTGTTGGTGTTTGTGTCGAAGTGATAAAATAATTCATGTAATTTTGTCAGATGTCATCAATGAATGCATTTAGTGTCAAAGCAGTGATAAATGATTCACAGTTTAGCGAACAGAGACTGTTGTTGTGCTCCCTGTGTGAAGAGTTTTAACAGAAGTGACCTAATTATTGAGAAATGTGTCCTAGAGATTGTCAAAACTGTAAGACAAATGACATTTTCAGAGGTGAGGTGCAGCTTCTGAGACCGCAGCAGGTCTCAAACTTTTCAGACCAAGTACAACATCAGATCAAATAACATCAGATAACTAAAACATATTCTGCTTCTGTGAAGTTGTTTTGATTTACCTGTTTCATTGTTAGATCTTCAGATTGATCACTCTTTCGTTTCTTCCTGTTATAATGACAGACATTAACAGCATTCATTAATATACTTAACCCCTGATGTACTTGTTACATCGTAAGATTAATGACATAATCAAATGTTAGTCTGTTTCATTCTTATTCGTAGCCACTCAGATCCAGTCCATATCCAGACCAGATGGTGGATCAGCACAAGACAACCTCTACAACCCTGAACGACAACTAGATGAACCCTAGAGACAGATCCCCTGTGAAGACCTAATCAGCTCACGACTACGAGAACCAGACAAGACCTCTGCACGTGTGCTGCAGACTGGAATTAAACCACATCATGCTACTTTCATCTGTTCAGAGAATAACTGGTCCCTGACTGAGCCTGGTTTCTCCCAAGGTTTTTCTCCATTTCTGCCACCGATGGAGTTTAGATTTCTTGTTACTGTCATCTCTGGTTTGATTAGCTTAATTTCTGGCAATATTGTGTTGATTGCACAGATACTATTGGAGGAGAGCTGATCTGGATGATGACATCACTGAATCAATGATGAACTGACTTTAACTGAAAATGTAACTTTACTATTGTCCTCTTGCATTATCAATACACTTTTTTCCTGTTTGACACTATAGAGATGCTTTGACACAATCTGTACTGTATAAAATCTTATAAACAAACATATATGATCAAGTTTTTACTACATCAGAACAAAAATGAACATATAATCACTACAGTTTTATTTATTAAACTCACATTATAAGCAGGATGATAATGATGATGATGATGATGATGATGATGATGATGATGAATATTCCTACAGATGTTGTTGCGATCACAATTACATTCCTATCAGCGCCAGGATGAACTGAAAGATGAAGATCCTCATAATTAACAAACTGATGAATGATGTGAAGATCCATGGGTGTTAATAAAAGCTTCACCTGTGACAGTAACAGCGTCTGATCTCTGAGATCCATGTTGATTGTGAGCTTCACAGTAGAAGCGTCCACTCTGTAGTGCACTGAAACTCTGTCCAGATCCAACAGCTGAGCTTTGAGTCTCCTTAAACCAGCTGAAGTTCAGAGCAGGAGGGTTTGAATCACTGCTGCAGATAAGAGTCACTGAATCTCCCTCCACTATTACACCAGATCCATTTATAGACACTGAGACATTTTTAGGAGGGTCTAAAAAAAATACAAGACATTAACAAAGTAAATTTGATATCACACAACTGAGACTTATAAATCACAGATTTTTGAAACTCCATCATTAGATGGACTGATAGAGATCACATGATTCACTGGAAGTAGCAGCCGTGGCTGTAGGACAATTTCAGTTACAACCCACTCACTCGTGATTTTTTTAAAGCTGTTAAGTTTTTTAAAAATGACGGTTGCTAACAAATTGCTAAATGAGACTACAGGTGCTAACTTGCTAACATGCTGATGCTATTGGTCTTAACTGGGTAATTTATTATTATTATTATTATTATTATTATTATTATTATATTAATCTATAATGTTAAGTGATTGTTCATATTGTTTAACAGTTTTTTTTAAATATATAAATTCAATTGAACACATTCCACACCTATAACTAATTATTATACATGATATAATAAGTTCTTCACTGTGATCAGAGCTGAGCTTTGAGATGCTGTAGATTCTTACAGATCCTACAAACACAATTAAGAAGGGGAAGTTGTGGCCTAGTGGTTAGCCAGTTGGACTCCAAACCCTAAGGTTGTGGGTTCAAGTCTTGGGCTGGCAATAACATGATTGAGGTGCCCTTGAGCAAGACACTGAACCCCTATTGTTTTTAATACCTCGAGCTGTGAGGATTTGTTTTTCTATTAATGCATTATAGGAGAAAACTAAAAAAACTGGGTCATTCTAAAAAAGTTTTCACCCCCTCCATGAAAGTCTGTGGGATTGAAGGTGGTTTTGATAGTATGGTTTACAAAAACCATAAACCGGACCCGTTAGAAAAGATATAGCAACCCGAGTCAGACCAGTCTGAAGGTCTGACCTGTGTTTGGTGGGTTATTAATTGTGAATCGTCCATTCATTTTGGTGGTTATATTGTTTTAACATGGTTTAAAAATGGGTTAGGCCAGTGTCATGCTGGTCTTAGCTGGTTTTTACTGATTTTTTTTACAGACTGCCGGGGTGCCGCAGCATAAAAATGGCTGCCCACTGCTCCGGGTGTGTGTTCACGGTGTGTGTGTGCACTTTGGATAGGTTAAATGCAGAGCACAAATTCTGAATATGGGTCACCATACTCGGCTGAATGTCACATCACTTATTCCTCCCTGTCTGAAGGAACATATAAAAAAGAACACATATAAACACATTTTTTGTTTTTTTGTTTTTAATATAATGTAGATTAAAATTAATCCACAGAGTAAATAATTATCATGGAAAATGTTTTTAAAAAGTTGACATGTAGTTTATAGCATAATATTAGCTATTTAGTTCTGGCATTTGTATTTAGGCTTCTAGATTCATAAAAGTTATGAATCATATAGTTGTGGTCATTAAAAATCCCAGGAAGCGTAGAGGTGTGACCTCAGCATCCTGGCTAAATTCGCCCATTGGACTCTGACCACCATGGCCTCTTAACAATCCTCATATCCGCTGATTGGCTTCATCACTCTGTCTCCTGTCCACCAGTAAGCTGGTGTGTGGTGGGCGTTCTGGCGCAATATGCCGTTGCATCATCCAGGTGGATGAGGAGATACCCTCTGACTATGTAAAGCGCTTTGAGTCCCTAGAAAAGCGCTATATAAATGTAAGGAATTATTATCATTTACATATATACATAATGTATGTGCATTTTTATTCACTGGCAAGATTTGAAAAAGTGACCTTTCCTATTTCATTCTCAGCCTTAGAAATAATCTGTTGTGTTTTAGAGACACTAACACACAGCAAAATCCCCAGTGTTAATTTAACACTCTGAGTGTGGACTCATATAAGCTCTGAAGCAGTGTTAAAAGTAACACTGAAGCAGAGTTGAAATTAATGAGATAATTAAGAAATTTATTGAGTTATGATTGACCATTATTGAAGACACCTGATGTTATCAAGCAGACTCACCAACCGAGAAAATCACAATTTGTGTGTCACCATTATAGTGGTCAGTGTTTGATTTAGTTGGGATCTTGACTTGTGACTTTTTACTTTTAAAATGTGTTTGGCAAGCTAAGAGAAAAAGTCATCAGGTGGTGATGATTATTAGAGTTGTGACGTTCGTGAACGAACCGATTCTTTTGAACGACTCATAAACATGAACGATGGGAGGCGAGTCGCGGCTGGAGGGGAGCCGTTCTTTCTGTCGTTCTTTTTTCCTATGCGTTTCACACAGATGCACACAAATGAGCTCCTCCGCGAGACAGAACAGTTATAGGGGAGGGGCGCATCCAGCGCAGGCCAACCCTTTATAGCGTGATGATATAGTGAAAAAAAATATAGTGAAGTGACATTCAGCCAAGTATGGTGACCCATACTCAGAATTTGTGCTCTGCATTTAACCCATCCGAAATGCACACACACAGAGCAGTGAACACACACACACACACACACACTGTGAGCACACACCCGGAGCAGTGGGCAGCCATTTATGCTGTGGCACCCGGGGAGCAGTTGGGGGTTCGATGCCTTGCTCAAGGGCACCTAAGTTGTGGTATTGAGGGTGGAGAGAGAACTGTACATGCACTCCCCCCACCCACAATTCCTGCCAGCCCGGGACTCGAACTCACAACCTTTCGATTGGGAGTCCGACTCTCTAACCATTAGGCCACGACTTCCCCAAAAATTAGTTATTAGTTGTGCACACATCCTTCACGTGACTACTCCAGTGGAAAAAACCCTGCATGCCTCTGTCATTGGGTAGGAGCGTTGAAAAAAAGCTGTTTTGCACAGACATTCATTGCAGCCCACTTTGTTATTGTTCATTGACTCGAAGTGGCTGATGTCCTATTTGCAAAGTTTACAGTAGTAGTAGTATGTAGACATTTCCATTTTATTTATTCAAATTTTATCTACTTTAAATATTTTTTGTTTTCTATCAAAATGTTCTTGTGTGATAACAATGTTCTTGTGTGGAAGTGTTTGTAGTAAAAGCTGTTTTGCACAGAAATTCATTGCAGCTGGCTTTGTTTTTGATGTTTATTGGTGAGTAGGTATTGTATGAATAACATAAGTAAACGTAGCTTTACACACACACACACACACACACACTTTGTACTAAAGGTAAATCCAAAATAGTGATGTCACTGTCTAAGCATAGGGATTTGTGCAACCCTATGGAATATAGTCCACACATTACAAATGAGGTAATAATCAATATTTCAGAATAATTCAACCCCAGATATTGGTGTGTGATATCTGAGTTTTAATTATTTGACTACAAATCTCACCTCATCATTCTTCCCAGTGATTATTTCCAGGATAAACTGAGATGCCTCCAAGCTGGCTTCTTAAAACTGACTAAATATTTAAAAGAGCCAAAAGAGCCGTTCTTTTGAACGGCTCTTTGAAAGGAACGGATCGCGAAGATCCGTATCCCCTCAAAGAGCCATAAATCCCATCACTAATGATTATGTTTTAATGTAATCGTTGTTTGACCTGAATTACTGAACTCATTTAAACAATTTTCTCTAATAAAATTTCCATTATTGATTGTAACATCTTTAATTCCACAATGAAAGAGTCTGTATTCTCTGTACTGGCTGTTTTGTAGGCATCTCTTGCAAGTGATTCTGATCTTTTCTTTTTTTTTATTAAAATTTTAGATTTTAGGCACACAAAGATAACAAGAATCAGCATATGAATCTCAACAACGGTGACAAACAGCATTTTCAGATAAAGTGATCTACTCTGAACATCACAAAACTAGATACTAAACATTCACATAAAAGCAGCAAAAATAAAATATAGTTAGAATAAAAAGTTAAAAAGACAGTTCAGCTCATAATTTATTCATGCCGCAATGCATGATGGGAGCCATGGATGTGTTTTTATTGGCTACAACATGCTTTTTTGATGGTCACCGTTGTTGTGATGCTCACGCTGATTCTTGATGTCTGTGTGTCTAATGTGTCTGTGTTTTTTTTTTTTTTTTTTATTATCTAGAACTAATTTTTAAAAACATGTCATAATATGCCACAAATGCTGGATTGCTTACTTTTTTTCACTTAATTTTTGTATACATTAAAGAAGCCTGAACTCACGCATTCAGGTCACTCCATGACAATTAGCTCAAACCACAATCAATATCACACATGATTGCCTTTGCTCTGGTCTGTATGTTATAATTCAGTTACCACAGCCCCACAAAGTCTAAAGTAAATAACTGAAGGTTCAAGATCCCAACTAAAGCAAACACTGACCACTAAATTGTGATTTTCTTGTTTGGTGAGTCTGCTTGTTAACATCAGGTGTCTTCAATAATGGTCAATCATAACTCAATTAACTTCTTAATTATCTCATTGACTTCAACTCTGCTTCAGTGTTACTTTTAACACTGCTTCAGAGTTTATATGAGTCCACACTCACCCCTGTTTCACACTGCAGCGTGAGCGGGGCACGAGCAGCGCGTCCGCGCAACTACATCGTCACTGTAGCAGCAGACTCTCGCGAGTATTCACACTGGAAGCGTATAAGTACAGCATCACAGCATCGGCTGCAAAGCGTGTTCGGCAGACAATATAACCATTTCAAACAATGGGTATAATTCTTTCAACATTTGTCTTTATAATAATACACCATACTTTTACCCAAACCGATTATTTAAAAAGTTTAAATGGGTAAATACATATTTGTTTTACTTAATTTTCTTCTCTGGCATTGTTGTTAAAACTGTTGACATGCTTATTCTGTGCATTTTGAGCACGTTTTGTTTTAAATCACATTTATTTTGTCCATCAAAAGTGTGCTTTCACTTTAATTGAGTGTGAGCAGCACAGCAAAAATAGACCGGACGCCATAACTATGGAAGCATATGGGTAGCATTATTCAATTTGGAATTGAAGCAGCACAAATTATGTGCCCAGCTACATCTGATTCAAATATTATGCTAATTAACAGTGAGTGTGGTTTCAGACATTACAGTGCTTCACTTGCACTGACTCTTATTCTGTCTGAAAGAATGAAAAGACCTAGCTGGAGCGATTTGACCAATCCGATGAAAGCAGCGTTTCAGCTCCGCCCACAAGCGCAAATGAAATATTGAAGCCATAAACCGAAATGATCAAAACGTACACGGGCCAACTGTCTTGTCCATGTTCTCTACCTTGAATCCTCTTCTTGAGATTTGAGTCTCAGACCTTCTGCAAGCCCCGCCTTGTTCACACAGTGATTGACATGGCGGGAGGGGGTGGAGACGTGATCGGCTCGGAATGCATTTTCAATGTGCACATTGAATTTTGCTACATTCATTGCGGGACACTGAATGAAAATGCAATCGTAAGTGTCTTGACTGTGAGTGTTAATGCATTTAAGAAAAATAGCATTTAAATGATCATTTTGCCACAGTTTTTGCTTGAACATGTTATACATATCTTATCATTTCTGTAATACATTTTCATTTTAATTTTGCAACTTATAAAGCGTTAAAATTAGTATTCATTTTACATATTAAATGGCAAATGAAAATAATGTAATTTAATTTTCATTTTCATTTTGCACCAAACGTTGCACAAATGTATTGGAAAATGTAAATGTAAATACAGAAATGCATTGTTATTTTACATATTGCATTGTCATTTTGAATATTACATCCCAAATTGAATAATGCTACCCATATGCTTCCATACATAACCCCGCTGCACTGCTGTTCACGCGACGCTCCTGCTTGACGCTCACGCGCTGCTCCTGGTCCCGGTGTGAATGCACTCATTGATTAACATGGACGCCGAAAAAAATATGCGCTGCTCGCGTGCCGCTCACGCTTGCGGTGTGAAACAGGGGTCAGAGTGTTAAATTAACACTGGGGATTTTGCTGTGCATTTAAACCTGGTTTTGTTTTTCAGAATAATGGTTTTAGTAAAAGGACAAGAGCTTATAAAAAACCTACTAACCATTAATCAGAGATATGTAGCCATGAACCTTTCAAAGACAACTTTAAAGATGAAATGTCTGTCTGTACTCACAGGTGACATTGAGACCAGCAGCAGGAGAGATGTAAGTGTGTCCATGTAGAGCACAGCTGTATCTGCCTGCATCCTCTCTTCTGACTGACTGCAGCAGGAGTTGATTGTTTCTGTCTCTTCTCTCAGTTAATGGCTGTGAGTTTCTGTACCAGATGAATGTTGCTCTGTCAGTCAGAGTGCAGCTGCTTTTACATGTCAGACTGACATTATGACCCTCTGTCACTCTCTCAGGAGCCTCCACCTGAAGATCTGAACACAACACACACATTATATCTAGTGCTGCTGTCATACACTGATTATTATTCAACATAATGCACAGAAGAAGAGCTCAGCCTCATGAAAGTCACCTGTGACAGTAAGAGTCACTCCTGGATCACCAGTCCATTTTCCATCAGGTTGAACAGTGATGAATCTGAAACAGTACATGTGTTGGTCCTTCTGTGTCACATGACTCAGTCTGATGGTGCAGTTCTGCTGTTTGTCTCCCAGATACTGAAGCCTCTGACTGTATTCAGGATCCTCAGACAGATCTGGAGGCTCTTTACCCATTACAGGGTTTTTGGTCCAGAACACTTTCTCAATCTTATATCCAGTAGGGTATGTATAAGTGCAGCTCATTATCACTGATGAGTTCTTTAGTGCACAGATGTGTGAAGGACTGTAACTCACACCCCAACCAGCACTAGAAACCCCTGAAACACAGAATTCATCAGGAGGAAAATTATGTTTTATTAGCAACACTGGATCATAAAAACATGGTTATACTCTTTTACTAATTAAACAAGCAACAGCATGAATAATAAATGATATGAAGTTCATCAGTTGCAGAAAAGCAGAAATAAAAACACAGAGACAAAGGAGTGAAGAAAAAAAAACAGGAAATCAGCTGTGAACAACATGCAGCACTATTAAATTATGAAAAACAAAACTTAGAAAAAAATCAGTTGATAATAAGTTGATTTATTAAATCCCAATGTTTGTCATCTCTAACCTCATCTATATGGTAGTGAACTTCTTTGACAATATTTAACACATGGACACTCACTTCCCAGAACATGAGCCAAAAATATTCACAAGCTTGTGTCAAACAGATTTTTTGTCCAATCAGATGCTCTGAACAATGAACACGTCCCTAACCACATGACACTGAGCAGCAAATAGCAGAAGACTACTGGATATTTATAAAAGACACAAGCCTTTGACGTTTCTCACCTAAACTTCCTGTTTAAAAGGAAATATGTGAGAAGAGGACAGAAGAAAGTGCTCATCAGCCACTCATTGTGAGGTCTTAATAAAACCATCAGAGAGTTTGTAATGTGAATGTAACAGAAACTCACCGTGAATCATGAGCAGAAAGATCAGAGGAAGACAAGGAGCCATTGACCGACATCAGCGTCAAATATATCTATAATACAGCATTAATCAGCACTTATACACTCATCAACAGTACATCTACATCTCCCTATTTTTAACATTTCTCATGTTAGACTCGTAGGTTATATGAACAATACTCATCAGTTTTCATTGAAGTATGAGTGTGTTTGTCTTACCGTGTTGAAGCTCATCAGATCAGCAGCAGACGAATGACTGACTGTTTTAACACATGCACTTTTAGACAGACTCTCTGTGGTTAACACTGTTTTAATACCCAGCAGTGGAAACAACAGTGTTCCTCCCTCAACAAGTGAACACCATTACTGGACTAAAACACACATATGCACATGTACTTATGCACATTAGTGTTGATGTCTGGAGCAGGAGATGGTAAGGAAGTGCTTGTCTCCACAGTGTGAATGACTTCATCAGTTTAGATGGAGGATGCCGCACAAATAAACACACAGAGACAGACGTGTGAAAATAGAGCAAAGATATCAGCAATGAAGCAAGCAAATAACCAAACACCTGACAGTTAAGACTAGCAAGAGAATCAATGTTGATTTAAAGACTCAATGACATCCAGATGTGAGTTGTGTAACTTTTATTTAATGCTCTTTCATATGCTATTACAGTCTCATAAAGCACTTCACTTTTAGACACACACTCATATACAGAGAATACTGCATCAAACTAATTATTAAGGTAAGAAATGTACATAAATCAACTCCATAGTAGACTGAAGTGATGAAGGGCTCAGGCAGGGACGGACTGACCCTCTGGACCTTCTGACCGGTCCATCATCAAAGAAAAAGTGTCAGATTAAATGACATAGACGGCCAACAAAAGATGCTAATGCAATCTTTTTTGCTTGTAATAAACAGAAACTGATGCAAAGGAGAGTGCACTCTTGATGGCAAGCAAAAAAACATGAAGATAAAGGTGAAGTTCTTTAAGGCAGTGACATAAATTTTGTTTTGCAAAGTTTGCTGCTTCAATATTATTTTTTTCACATTTCAATGACATGCTGAAAAACAACAATAAGCATATCATACATTTTAAAGGCTTCTCTTGGCAAAAAAAATATAATGAGTCAACATTTACAGCGTTGACCCTTGTTCTTCATAACCTCTGGTGTTCAGTCTGTCATGCTGGATATATGATGTTTTATTAAGATGGTTCGTCAAGGTTCAGTCAATGATGAGCCACAAACTCTGATGTTCTGCTGCTTTATATAAAGACGGTACACGTGGAGTTGTGATGATCTCTTTGTGACTTCAGCACATAAATGTGAGCTATAGTTGATGATGATCTGCAATGATTTGAGTTAAATACATGTTTAACCTTATACATTTAATGTATCTGTAATGGTTATTAAATAGCTTTTAATTACAAAGCACATCAAACAGAATAAACCTTATAATTTGTAAATGGTGTAACAATAAGAGTTAACTTGACATTGTAATAATGTAGCATTTAGCGCGCAATAATTGTACATGGTGGGACATGTTGTTTAAACATATAAAGAAAATACTACTATACACTGTAAAAAGTGATTCTCTATATTTATTCAATAAAATTGTGTCAAAAATTTACAAGGAATATTATTAATTAAATTTAACATTTTAATTAAATAGAAATAATCATTCAAAATGAGTAGAATAACATGAATCTCAAGAATGGTGACAAACAGCATATCCAGACGAACTGTAAGAATCACAAAACAAGCTACTATAGAATTGTTGCTCATAATTTATTCATGCCGCAAAGCATGATGGGAGCCATAAATGAGTTTTGATTGGTGGCACCCGGAATGCAGTGTAACATGCTTTTTGATTGTCACCATTGTTGAGGTTCTCAGGCTGATTCTTGATGTATGTGTGCCTAAATGAAAAAAACTCATTTTTAACAAGGTTTTGATCGGAGGAGCTTCTAAGAATTTCTCAGATAATTCTGAAAACACCTAAACTTATATTGTACAACCACAGGACACCTGTTATTGATAAAACACACCAAACTCAGAAACCCAGATTAAATTTTGATGCACAAACAACACCACCTGATTTCATTTTCTTCTTGGCTTGTCTAGCTGCTGTATCACAACTATCATCCAAAAAAAAAATCTGTTTCGAATTTTAAGGGTCAAGAGTCCAACTAAAGCAAACACTGACCACTACAATGGTAAGCAAATTAATTATTTTTTTTCCTTCAGTGATTCTGTTTGTGAACTATAGGTGTCTTCAATAACTCTGTTTTGGGGGCCTTAGAACCTTTTGAACATGATTCCTTTATCATATCTATGTAAGCAACAAAAATGTGAATATGTAAAAAGGCTGATGTCATGTGCATGCATATAATGTTTTCGAAGGGTGTTTCATGAAAAAAGAAGAAGAGGCCAAGATGGCATGATAGGTGGATGCGTTTCGGAGGTGTCATCAGGAAATTTGAAATAGGACGATTATATGACCATGATAATCAGGTTTGTTTTTTTTTTTTTTTTTGGATAAATGTGTAAGTGATTTTTCTACTCGCATTACTCACCTTGCGCTGATTTATCTATGGGCAGAAAGAAAATTAGACAGATTTCCAACGACACAACACCAGCGTCAACTATGGAGACTGTTAAAAGTGCTGACGTGAATGTTAGCATCATCTCCTCTGTGGATTTGAGTTCATCAGGAAACGCTGAGGATCTTAACAACTGGTTTGACTCACTCCCAGATATGAATGATCTCCTTGCGATCCACCTACCTGAAACTCCCTTAAAACCTGCACCAAAGAAAACGAAAAGAGATCCTCGGGATAGTAGCGACACCTCAGTGGAAATTCTGACGGCTATTTGTGAGCTCTCTGGAAAGTACGATCAAATGTTCCAGAAAATTTCAGCAATTGAAATAACAACTGGGTCAACGGCTAAGCAGATTGAAACTCTGTCCTCTACCGTTACTCAGCTTGTTACTGAGGTAGCAATGCATAAGGAGTCTCTGAAAGTTGTTGCTACGGAGATTCAGGAGCTCCAAAATGTGAATAAAACCATGAAGGCCGAAATTGGAGAAAGCAAGCGCTATAGCTTGAAATGGACATTAAAATTAAACGGCGTGAAAGAGAGAGATGGAGAGGATGCTCGGAAAGTTATTATTGATGTCCTTAGCAACGTAGTGCCTGGCATCAGCGATGATCTTGAGGGTGCAATTGACATTGCACATCGTCTTGGCCCGAAGAGAGGGGATGGTTCCCAGAGGTCCATCATCATTTGCTCTCCGTCGTTTTCGCAACACCGTTTGGCAAGCTGCCAGAGGCTGTAAATTCCTTTTCGAGAAGTTGCGACTCACTGAAGCCCTTTCACCAGAAGATAGGATCGCCAGAGAGAAACTTTGGCCTCTTGTTAAAAAAGCCAGAGATGAGGGTAAAAAAGCCTCCTTTCGCGGCTCTTTCGCATTAATCGATGGAAAAAGATTCAATTACGTTGATGTGAGATAGGCTTATCTCATTGTTAATATTAATGGTTCTTAACCACATTATTGCTAGGGACCTAGTCATCATTTGAAACTTGACTTGATGATTGACCTACTTTTGAGGGTGGTCTACCCACTGGGCAAAGTTATGTCCAGTTGACGTCTTGTGGGAGTCTTTTTATGTCTTTGCAGACGTTGAAAAGACGTCCACTGAGGAGCCAGAATGAAAGTTTTTATGACGTCTTTTTTTGACGTCCTCTGTACGTCCGATTTAGACGTTCAGAGAACCTCCTTTCAAGGTTAAAAACTAGTTCAAAAGTGGTCAGTGGAAATATTTCAACATCATTTAAGGTTCATTTAGACATCATTTATACTGTTTCGGGACCAAATCAACACTCTCAGGATGCATTAGATTTAGATGTTATTTCAATGTAATTTCCAGACACTGTGTTTGTCCTAAAATCAAGAAAACAAAATAATCTTCATGAAATAATGGAATAACTGATGATTGAGCGTGTGGTAAAATCAACTGCAAATCAAAGACATTAAATCTCTGAAGATCTCAGCAGAGGACGATCAAACATCTCCACAAACAGCTTCATCAGCTTCACTCATTTGATTGACTTTATTTCTGTCAGACATCTAGAGAAGCTCTTATTGAGAATTAACAGAGGTTTAGATGTTGATATTTGATTCATTTGAAGTCACCATTGTGGTGGACACTGTGTGGTTTATTTGGGATCTTGGTCCTCATTCTTCTTGTGGTAGCTTGTCTCTGGCTGTTGTAACTGTGTGTTTGTGAAACACTGTTGTTGTAGCAAAGAAAGACAAATTTAAGAGAGTTCAGGTATTATCAGCTCTTTGTTGATGATGATAAAGTCATCACATTACAAGTATCTGAGGTCATGAAATAAGTGTTGTTTTGTTTGTATATATCCGCTTCATCCGTTTATATATACACCGCTTCATAGAACAAACTCATCCTTATTTTCCAGACCTTTTTGTTTTAATTGTCACCATTGATGTGATGCATATCCACAATTTTGATGCCTGTGTGTGACTACATGATGTGTTTCTTAAAAATAAGTACATTCTTTTTTTCTACAGAGTGTCTGTCCATGAAAATAAATACATAGTTGCAACAAAACATTAACAAATTATTGTGCTATAATTTAATCACCATTAAAAGCAAGATGAAAGCACTTGAGCTAACTGCTCTCTGCCACAATAAGAGTGTTTTATAACACACAGTTACAACAGCCAGAGACAAGCTAACACAAGGAGTATGAGGACCAAGATCCCAACTAAACCAAACACTGTCCATCACAATGGTGACTTCAAATGATGTTGATGTAAATTGATCCTCCTCTGCTGAGATCTTCAGAGTTTTAATGTCTCAATCATCAGTTATTTCATTATTTCATAAATATTATTTTATTTTCTTGATTTTAGGACAAACACAGTGTCTGGAAATTACATTGAAATAACATCTAAATCTAATGCATCCTGAGAGTGTTGATTTGGTCCAGAAACAGTATAAATTATGTCTAAATGAACCTTAAATGATGTTGAAAATATTTCTACTAACCACTTTTGAACTAGTTTTTAACCTTGAAAGGAGGTTCTCTGAACGTCTAAATCGGACGTACAGAAGCATCAAAAAAAGACGTCATAAAAACGTTTTTGGTTCCTCCTGTTGAACTTACAAAGTTATATGCTGGAGTGTTGTCTATTTATCTTTGTTAATTACGTTCATTATTCAAGCTGACATTCAGTTTCTTTTTGCTTTCTTGCTATAGAGTAACATGCAAGGTTGTGAAATATATATTATTTAATTTTGTACTCGATGATATTTCGGTTATATATTGTTCCTATCTCAATTGAGAATTTTGTTTACTCAAATTTAAGAAGTGTAAGATTTTTTTTTTTTGGGGGGGGGGGTTAATGAAGTTTAAATTTAACACTTTTTCTGTAGTATCTTTAAATGTAAGGGGTTTACGTGATGCTGTAAAGAGGAAAGCTGTTTTTTTGTTCTGTAAAAGCAGTGAGTCTGATATAATCCTTCTTCAGGAAACACACTCATGTGAAATGGATGTAAATTTTTGGAAAAATCAGTGTGGTAACACTATATATTGTAGCCACGGCTCTAATCACTCAGCTGGAGTTTTAATTCTTTTACACAAATTTAAAGGGCAAATACTTGGGGTAAGGTCGTCTGACGAAGGGAGATGGGTTATTTTGTCGCTTAAACAGGATAACTCAAACTTTGTTATTTGCAATATTTATGGTTGTAATTCTCGATCAGATAATAGGTCTCTCTTTGCTCAGATAACCTCTGAATTAAAAGAAACACTGGTTAAATACCCTGACTCTTTTGTGATTCTAAGCGTGATTTTAATGAGTGTGTTGATGGCACTTTGGACAGATTTCCTCCTAGAGGTAACGATGGTCTTCATCTTAATAGCAACATTTTATCATTATGTGCAAAATTTTCTCTTACTGATACATGGCGTTTTTTTCACCCTGATTTGCATGAATTCACTTGGTCTAATAGAAATAGATCTTCCCAATCAAGAATTGATCTCTTTTTGCTCTCTTGCTCAGCTCTTCAGTTTGTTAAAGATATTTCTCATTCATTTCCCAGATAGCAACATTGTGTCGGCCCAGATCCGGCCCACATCTGGCACCCATGGAAAGATGATCTGGCCCACATGTAGCGTGGAATGATGGCACTTGGGCGGACCGCTCCTGTTTGCCAGAACTGAGCCACAAGCAGGCCATAGCAATGCCATACGTCAGCCAAGAGTAAAGAAATTAACAGAGGTGTCAAGTCCAGGGGTCAGAAAGTAAAAGTCCTGCCATATTTTTGTTCCACCCATGAACTCAGCAGCTGATTTCACCAGACGAGGAACCAAGTCATTCCTTTCAAGTCACAAACGAGTCTCAAGTTAAATCCCAAGTCCCCAAAGAGTTAAAGTTAGTGAGATAATTAAGTGACTAATTAAATGATGACTGTGCAGTAGTGATAAACACCTGCTGTTATTGAAAATTACAGAGGATCGGATGATTTATTGTTTAAAATGATGCGACCATCATGGAGATCAGTGTTTGATTTAGTTGGGCTCTTGACCCTTTTAATAATACAAAGTAATTTGCTTTTAAGCACTTGCGGTTGTGTTAAATAGTAAACATTAACACATTGCTGAATTGCTAAATTAAATTGCTCTTTTTTTATCTAAAACATTTAATGAACACCATGAGGGTGTCTCTCTTTGGTTTGTTACATGATGTACAGCTATTTCTGAACTACAGAAAAGTCCTATTAAACAAATATTATTGCAATTCTTAAATATTGGGGGAAAATTATACCGGCTCAGGATTTTAGACATGAGCACTTATCATATGATCCTCAACAGTGCTGACAAAATTATTCATGCTACAGTCCTTGATGGGAGTTTTACTATGGTATTACCCAGCATGCACTTCAGCTTGAAGAGTTTTGTTGATTGTCACCATTGTTGAGATTCATATGCTGGGTCATGATGTCTGTGCGTCTTAGTAGGACAAGAATAAAAAAATATATATATATTCATTATATACATTAGATTTCAAATTATTTCATTATAACTATTATACCAACTGTTTATTTGCATGTGGCAGTTCCACAAGGTAGTTTATTAAAAAAAAAACTGAACATATGTTAAATGAAATAAACTTTTTTTGGAAATAAACAGACTGATGCCTAACAATTACTTTGTCATGTAAAACCAGCTAGTAATGGTTTTCTGCACAGTACTGACAGCACTGCTTTATAACAGCACATGTACTTCTACAGGGAAATACCTAACACAAGAAGCCAAAGGTCAAGAGCCCAACTGAAGCAAACACTGATCTCCATGATGGTGGCATCAGTTTAACCAATAAAACATCAGCATCTGATCCTCTGTAACACACAATAATGGCAGGTGTTCATCACTAATGCACAATCATCATTTAATTAGTCTCTTAATTATCTCATTGACTTTAACTCTTTGGGGACTTGGGATTTAACTTGAGACTCGTTTGTGACTTGAAAGGAATGACTTGGTTCCTCCTCTGGTGAAATCAGCTGCTGAGTTCATGGGTGGAACAAAAATATGGCAGGACTTTTACTTTCTGACCCCTGGACTTGACACCTCTGATCACCAGCTCCACTTATTAATAACCAGACTGACTTTATTTCTGTCAGACGTCTACAGAAGATCTTTTTGAGAATGAACTAAGGTTTAGATGTTGATTTATTGTTTCATTTGAAGTAACCATGTTAGAGATCAGTGTTTGCTTTAGTTGGGCCCTTGACCCTTGACTTCTGTTTTAGTCCTTTTTTTTTTGGCTGTTATAACTGTGTGTTTCTAAAAACGTGTTAATTGTAATTCAAGAGCCCAGAAGAAATATCATCAGCAGTTAAACTGTACATAGGTGTAGGTTGTTATACTTTATGTTGGTGATGATAATCATCACTTATTGAACTATATTGTGTCTAATCTGATGAAACACTGTAGATGTTGTGCTATTAGATGAAATGCTTATAGTTTAGGTCATTCTAAGAGCCAGTGGATCAGTGAACATTGGTTTTTATAAAAAGGATTTTCCAAACAGTTTGGTTTTCTATGGTTTTAAATAGTCACACACAGACATCAATAATCAGAATATGAACCTCAACAATGGTGACCATAAAAAAAATGCAGCAGAGCATGCTGGGAGCCATGGATGAGTTTTGTACTACAGTAGTACCCAGCATGCAGAGTCAGTCTTAGCACCAGTGCTAATCACTGCAGGAGTTGTGTTTGCGGTGGGAGCCGCTGGAGCCTTTGTCTGGAATAAATGTGGCAAAAAATCTGTTTGTTATGACATTCTGTATAGCGGGGATTAAAGTTCTTCAAATCCACTGAAAAAACATCCACTGAATGAATTCTGCACTTCACTAATTCTCTCATAATAACCATCGAAGTGCAGATCTGATATAAGCTTCAGTACTGATATAAAATATATCTTTTATTCTAAAATATGATTTTTATTTATATAATTCAAATCTGATCTTTTATTTATGTTTTCACTGTGCTATTGTCACGCACACCAGCTGGAGTGCCCTTGATAGCCACCAGAGGGAGCTCCATTCAAACGATTGCTCCTCCGTCATGGACTTCATTCCCCACAATCCTTTGCACATAAGCCTTGTTCATCCAGTCATTCTTTGCTAAGTCTTGTAGGTCTCATTATGTCATTTCTAAGCCTTGTATGCTGGTTTTGATTATCAGCCTGTTGTTCTGGACCCTGTCACTGTCTGTTTGTGAATGACCTTTGTCTGTTTTTGGACTACTTCTGTGGATTAACCCTTCAATAAATTCTGTGTTTGGATCCTCAACCTTTCGGTCTCTTTATGTGTTTTTCAGTTTTATATTTTTAGTTAAATGTTGGTGATCTTGTAAAGTTGTTATTTGTACTCAAATGTGAATAATAAACTGCAAAAGACTATATATATATATATATATATATATATATATATATATATATATATATATATATATATATAACACACACACACACACACACACACACACACACATTTGTCTTAAATATAAATCCAGAGAAATTAAAACAGACAAAACACAGAACTTCAGAAGAAGAAACAAAACATTATAAAATATTACTAAAATATTAAAATGGTATAATACTAAAATAATAAATGTCACAGTTTTTATTAATTCAGTTGACAAAAAAAATACTTTTAGATTATTACAATTTAATTATACAATTTAATTTAATTTATATATAATACAATTTAACTAAAATAGTGATATAATGTAATACTAAAATATTAAATGTTACAGTTTTATGAATTCAATTGACAAAAAAAATCATTTTTGATTATTAAAATTGTATTATAATATTTAATATAATTACACTATTTAAATGTTATTAAAACAGAAAACAATTCATTTGAGAAAAAATAAAACCCCTAAAATATGTCCCTAAAATATGAAGTTAAATTGCATACTATGTATGATTTATAATAATTAGACATGCTTTTGGGTTATAATTTATTTTAACTTTTAATCAGAATCCAGAAAAATAACAAATAAAACACCAAATTAATGTACTCCAGAAATATTAAACATAATCCATCTCAATCATCAAAAAGTACAAACTGTAGTAAGCATTGAACACTGTTATAATTATTTGGGGCTCCTTGGACAGTTTTATCGTTTTATCGCCTATAATGAGTCCCAAACCCCAAAATACTTTGATAACCTCTTAGTCTCTGCTGTACAGCAGCGAGAATCACGTGACACAAGAATCACAGATGTCCAGCAGAGGGCGACAGACAAAAGAGGAAAAGAGTTTCCTCTTTAAATCATAATAATACGTGTTAAATATCCAGCAGAAAATCTGCAAACACAATCTTGTTCTCTAAACACCTTCAGTAAATGTATTTAAATTAACTTAAAGAAAAAGAGCATTATTTTTCTGTAGTTTGAGTCCAGTAATGTTCTCTTGTTGAGGGAGGGACATTGATATTTCTGCAACTATGTAAAAAAAAAAAAAAAAGGTGTTAACTGCACAAAGCCACACAGCTAAAGTTCATGTGTTAAAATAGTCAACATTCGTCTGCTGCTGATCTGATGATCTTCAACACGGTAAGACAAACACACTCATACTTCAATGAAAACTGATGATTATTGCTCATATAACACACGAGTCTTAACATGAGAAATGTTAAAAATAGGGAGATGTAGATGTACTGTTGATGAGTGTATAAGTGCTGATTAATGCTGTATTATAGATATATTTGACGCTGATGTTGGTCAGAATGGCTCCTCGTCTTCCTCTGATCTTTCTGCTCATGATTCACGGTGAGTTTCTGTTACATTCACATTACAAACTCTCTGATGGTTTTATTTAAGACCTCACGATGAGCGGCTGATGAGCACTTTCTTCTGTCCTGTTCTCACATATTTCCTTTTAAACAGGAAGTTTAGGTGAGAAACGTCAAAGGCTTGTGTCTTTTATAAATATCCAGAAGTCTTCTGTTATTTGCTGCAGTGTCATGTGGTTTAGGGAAGTGTTCATTGTTCAGAGCATCTGATTGGACCAAAAGTCAGTGCAACTTTAGAATATTTTTGGCTCAAGATCTCAGAAGTGAATATGTTAAATAGTTCAGTAGCTCATAGATGAGCAGATCTGATAAATGTGAACTAAAACCCATATTTTAATAAATACATTTATTTTAATTATTTATTTACATTTTAATTTAATAAATCAACTTTATTTTCTTAATCTTGTTTCTCATTAGTTGACAGTGTAGCGTGTTGTTCATGGATGATTTCCTGGTTCTCTTTTAACTCCTTGGTCTCTTTGCTTTTGTTTCCAAACTGATGATGAACTTCACGTTATTTATTACTTAATATATTAGGAGAAAATTAGCTTTTATTTCCTTGTAATGAGTTGTGTTTTTTTCAGTAAAAAAGTATCATGATGTGTTCATATTCTGTTTTAGCTGATAAAAAAATTATTTTCCTCCTGATGAATTCTGTGTTTCAGGGGTTTCTAGTGCTGGTTGGGGTGTGAGTTACAGTCCTTCACACATCTGTGCACTAAAGAACTCATCAGTGATAATGAGCTGCACTTATACATACCCTACTGGATATAAGATTGAGAAAGTGTTCTGGACCAAAAACCCTAAAAAGGGTGAAGAGCCTCCAGATCTGTCTGAGGATCCTGAATACAGTCAGAGGCTTCAGTATCTGGGAGACAAACAGCAGAACTGCACCATCAGACTGAGTCATGTGACACAGAAGGACCAACACATGTACTGTTTCAAATTCATCACTGATAAACCTGATGGAAAATGGACTGGTCATCCAGGAGTGACTCTTACTGTCACAGGTGACTTTCATGAGGCTGAGCTCTTCTTCTGTGCATTATGTTGAATAATAATCAGTGTATGACAGCAGCACTAGATATAATGTGTGTGTTGTGTTCAGATCTTCAGGTGGAGGCTCCTGAGAGAGTGACAGAGGGTCATAATGTCCGTCTGACATGTAAAAGCAGCTGCACTCTGACTGACAGAGCATCATTCATCTGGTACAGAAACTCACAGCCATTAACTGAGAGAAGAGACAGAAACAATCAACTCCTGCTGCAGTCAGTCAGAAGAGAGGATGCAGGCAGATACAGCTGTGCTCTACATGGACACACTTACATCTCTCCTGCTGCTGGTCTCAATGTCACCTGTGAGTACAGACAGATGTTTTCTCTTAATCCTTTACTTTGAAAGTTGTCATGATTACATATTTCTGATTAATGGACAGTTTGTGGAAGCTCTTGTCCTTTTTCTAAAATCATAAGTCATTTAATTGTTTCATTAACAACACTGCTTCAGTGCTACTTTAATACTCTGTATTGTGGAAACACATGAACATAGAGAAGTGTTTAGTTAACTCTGGGGACTTGTGAAGTATTACATCAATCATTACCTGTTTAAATTACGTATGACTGACACACAGTAAGTTTATTTATGTAATCCAAACTGATGGAAAATGAATTAAATAGTTCAATATTTGTTAAGTGTGTAAGCAAAAGATATAAACACTCTTTCTTTTCTTGACAGGCCTGTACGAAATTAAAAAAAGTTGTCTTTCTTCTGGACGGTCAAACTAACTGTCAATCACATTAGCATCCAATCAGAAAATACTATGAAATACTGGGCCTTGATTTTCAACAGCCTCTAAAAGAAAAAGAAAAAAATATATAATGTCTAAGGTTGAGAAGGAAACTGTTTACAAATGCAGTGTTTCGTCAATGAATAAAAATTTATAGAAATACAGAATATACCCTGAATACTTTCACCAGACACCTGTAGATCCTCCAGAGGATCCTGTGATCTCCATCAGTCCATCTGGAGAAATAAAGGAGGGAGATTCAGAAATATCTCATTCATAAGTCTTATGCAATGACAATTTTTGTTTGTTTGTTTGTTTTCTGTTTTAGATGCACCAAAGAGCGTCTCAATGTCCATCAGTCCATCTGTAATAGTGGAGGGAGATTCAGTGACTCTGATCTGCAGCAGTGATTCAAACCCTCCTGCAGAAATCAGCTGGTTTAAAGGAAGAACATCTGTTGGATCTGGAAGAATCTACAGCATCTCAAAGATCAGCTCTGATCACAGTGAAGAATACAAGTGTAGATCTATCAATGAACATGGAGAGAAATACTCTGATGCTGTGACTTTAAATGTCATGTGTGAGTTTTATCAATCATATTCTAAACACACACACCTGCTTTCTTCATTATTTGTCAGTATATTTCGTGGTATCTAATCTGGTTAAAACTAAAGTGACAAAAAATAACTAGTGATGCTTCGAAACACGAGAATGATTCTTCTGATTTATAAACAGTGACTGATGATGGATAAAGTGTATTTCTGGTATCAGTGCCGCTGTCTGTGTGTGTGAGAGACTTTCATGGAGAAATCAAATCAAATGAGTGACACACATAAAGAAGCTCACAGAACAAACATAGTGAGGTCAAATTAAAAAATGTTTTGTTTATTTAAAACATAATGTAGTTAAGTAACATCTGTGACAAGATTTATGCTGAATATTGTCACGATCGCAAATGCTACATTGATTTTAGTTCAACAAACAAGTAAAGTATGAAGTTATACGAGACACAACTGACAGTTTTATTCTGTTTCTCCAACAAAAACATTTCTGAACAAAGATCAGAACAGCATTATTGCACATTCTCCGAGCAACACTCAGTGTTTTTGTTCTGAATGATTCAGTTTTGAAGGAAGCGGTTGAATGAATAAGTGATTTACTGTTTAGTCTCATCTTTAAAAGTATGCATTTCCCCAACATTTCTTATTTGTATATTACAAATGTTATTTAAAACATTAATTTCATGACATTATTTACTGCAGCTGTAATTTTGCTGTGTAAAATATTTCACTTGATTGGTGACAGTGCTGTAGTGTATAATTAATTTAATGATTAATTGTAAGAATTTGGCATGAAAGATGATGCATATGTTTAATAAGATTAAAAAAATATTGGCCTTTATTAAGGTAAATAACATCCTGGGGTAAAAACATGAAGATTTAAGTATGAAAAAGCTGATAGAGCACTGATGAAAATATTGCATCAGAATAATACCACAAAATATCAAATTTCTTTTTTTTTGAGGATATTTTTTATGGGATATTGTCTGCTGATAATAAAATTTCACTGTATATAATAATAAATAGCATTTTTGACAGAGATAATACTCTTTTCACATTAAAACACATTAAATATATATGTATATGTACAAAGTATTTTTATCACAAGTTTGGTCTTAAATTTCACATAAAGTGGTATTAAAAGGTTCTTCAAAAGTCTTAAATTTAACGTGTTCATATCTGCAGACATCCTGATTAATATAAAAGCAGAAAATACTGTGAAGTACTGGGCCTTTTCTAGTCTCTAAAAAAAAAGATAATTTCTAAGGCTGAGAAGGAAATTGTTAACAAATGCAATGCTTTGTCAATGAATAAAATACATAAAAAGTATTGTAAGTAGAATCTCTCTCTCTCTCTCTCTCTCTCTCTCTCTCTCTATATATATATATATATTGCAATCTGTTAGATATTGTGAAATAGTGGAGGGATTCATAAATTTGGGATTTAAAAGGCTGTGATTTCAAATTAACTTTTTTTTTTATTTATTATTATTATTTTATTTCTGTTTTAGACCCCCCCAGGAGCGTCTCAGTGTCCATCAGTCCATCTGTAATAGTGGAGGGAGATTCAGTGACTCTGATCTGCAGCAGTGATTCAAACCCTCCTGCAGAAATCAGCTGGTTTAAAGGAGGAACATCTGTAGGATCTGGAAGAATCTACAGCATCTCAAAGATCAGCTCTGATCACAGTGAAGAATACAAGTGCAGATCCATCAATGAACATGGAGGGAAATACTCTGATGCTGTGACTTTAAATGTCATGCGTGAGTTTTATCAATCATACTCTATTTTTTAACCTGCTTTCTTCATTATTTGTCAGTATATGTTGTGGTATCTAGCCCTGATAAACGTACAGTATGGTGTGTGTGTTTGTCTGTATTTCAGCAGTCAGATGTTTCTCGTCAGTAGCTCTAGCTGTTTCTGTTGCTGTTTCTGCTGCTGTCTGTGTTTTACTCGGTGGAGCATCCGGTGCTTTCATGATGTACATTTGGTAAGACGTTCCTTTCAGAAATAACTGCTGTATGCTCTCAGTGTCAAAATATACTTGTTTACCACACATGCATGTATAACAGTTAAAAACTACCGTTATTACAGTAAGGCATGTGTGTGATTTCATAAAGTTTTGTTTATTAAACTGAATCTATGAACATTTCTAAATAACATCTGTAATGGCAAAGACTGTTTGTGTACCACACGGGAAACACCACTGACAGTGTTTAACTCCTGCTTCCTCTTCAGTAAATACACTCCTGGCACTCAGACATAACACCATTATATTCTGATATATCACCTCCTATAGAGGACTCCTAAACACACAAAAACACAAGACAACACGAAACAACACAATCTAAAATATGTGAAATAAATTCAGTATAAACAATAACTTGTCTCCTACAACATTATTGTAGAAACACATTCGTTCAGTCCCTGATTGAATCGAGGGTAAATGTTCTCCAACATCACAGCAGATCAGGATATGTTATATCTATATGAATCTCTTTAAATGTGCTGTTTATTCATCTTTCTTCTGACAGTCTTACTAAAAGGATGAACAGAAGATCTGCTATGAAGGAGTCTGCGGTGAGATGATCAGTTATTTACAGTGTTTTTCTGCATGAGAGATGTTTCCTACAGCTGCTATATGAGTCGTACAGAGATATGAAGAGTGTAATGTATTCTACATGTGTAATACGTGATGACGTAAGCTGTACGTCATGGGGTAAGCCGTGCGAGGGAAGTACGAGGGAGACACGTGAAGTGATAGTGAATAAAGCACATCAGTTCAGTTGACATCTGTTGCAGTCTGAATTTATTACAAGACAAACGATAATACAAAGAGTACACCTGATTCTATAGTCCTGGATTCAGTAAACAGTTTCTCTAAATAATAAAGTCAGTACAGTTACTCTTTCAGATTTTAAACATGAACTCATCTCCTTCTGTCTCTGTAGATCTCTGATCCCGACACATATACAGCTCTTGAGCTCAAGACCACGACCTCTGACCTCTACGACACACTCACAGTAAGTGAGACGTCAAAGTCAGATCATCATCACAGATGATCACATGACCACCTCTCTCTCTCTCTTCCTCACAGACCATTCGTCCCAGATCTCCTGAAGACTCTTGATCCTAAACATGAGAATCCATCAGTAAGTGTCTGAACTGCAGCTCCTCTCAAGATAATCAAGAAAACTCTTCAGTTCTAGTTTGATTCTTTTATCAAGCTTGTGGGAGGTTTATAATGTTGTTGATGAACTTCAGTCAGTCGTTCTTCTTCTTGTTTGTTCAGATCAACAGGAAGATGCTGCAGTGAGAGGCGGAGCACAGAGGAACCAATCCTAAGCTCTGTGGGCGGGGCCACATATGATTGACAGGTGTCATTAGTGAAGAGTTGGTGAAGCCTTTTATTTATTTATAGTTTAGGAAAGATGAAGTAACAGTAAAATTAAATGTTATTGTATAGAAATATAAATATGAAGTAAGCTCACTGTTTTAACATTTTAAAAATATATTTGCCTTAATATTTAAATTTCACACCTTCACAATTGACAATGTATTTTTTTTTTGACTCAATATGATCAGCTTCAGTTTTCTGTCCGTTGTGTTTCTGTAACGTTCTCTTTAATTGATCAGATTTATTTGTGATTGTCTCATATGTTTCCCTCAAACTACCAGCAGAGGTCACATCTCTGCTCCTGACATCAACACTGATGCTCATCAGCTGTCAATCATCATTATTCATCTCCATGTGTATGTTTTTTTTATTCTGTACTGTGTTTAAAGTTTTTCATATGTTTGTATTATAATTCTGAACACATCTATTCAGCATCTCCTCTGGTTTCTTCAGTCTCTGTTTGATTTAATAGCAGCTCATACATCATTATTATTTAAATGTGTTTGCTTGTATATTTCCTGCTTCAGGATGCATTTTTATAAAGAACATTTAAACTACTTTTACTCTGTACTTTTATTTTTGGTGCTTTGGCATTAATTAAAATAATAATAATAATAATAATAATAATAATAATAATAAATAAAATAAAAAGGAAAAGGAGCCTCTCTACATGATTGCAAAAACATCCCTAATTATCATAATAAGTGTGAAATATCCAGCAGAACATCTGCTTACACAAATCTGTTCTCTAAACATCTTATAGAAAAAGATCATAACTTTCTTTAATTAGTTTTACTCAAATTCAAGTTATTTTTAGTCCAGTAATGGTAAAGGGAGGGGCACTGATATTTCTGCATGTATAAAATAAATAAATAAATAAAACATAATAATAACAAATGTTAATCACTGCTGCTACAGAAAGACAAACACACTCATACTTCAGTGAAAACTTCTACAGATGAAGCTCATGTTACATAATTCCTGACATAATTTTTTTTTTTTTTTTACCAAAGACCTGATAATGAGTGATTATGAGCAGTTTCTGTGCAATGAAACAGGAAGATGAGATGTTACTGGGCGTGTCAATTTTATGAATATCCAGTATTTCCTCATAACGTCACAGTCTTGAATATGATTTGCTGATTTCTTACTTAGTCAGTGTGAGGTGTTTAGGGGAGGGACTTTCTCACTCTTCAGAGCGTCTGATTGGACAAAAATCAGCATATCACCAGATCATGAATATTTGTGACCCTTTTTCTATGAAGATAGTGTGTAAATATGATTAGGATTATGTGTCAAAATATATTATTAGAAAAAAGAAGATCTTAGAGCTTATAGACACACTAAACTGAAGAAATAATTCACTCAGATCATTTATCAGATAGTTGCAGACAATTGAACTATGGTCTAATCCTGATTTAGTCTGAACCCAGTCTGTGAAACCAGGCCTTAATGTCTTAATCGTTTTCCAAATTTTGCTTCACCTATCAGTAATAACGTCTACAATACTGTACATAAATAAAGGCTGATCAATCACTGTTGATTTTTCCGGAGACAGTACACCAAACATTTAGTTTTTGTAATTAACATGTTTAAGTACACCGCAAACACTTCAGAAGGATGCAGAACAATTCTAAGATCTTTGAGAGCTCTTAGAGTAACTTCACTTTTAATCTTCCCTTTATTTGAAATAAAATTATATATAATATGTAATTTTTTGTAGTCATTACAGTATATGCTGTGACAGATATCATGTGCGTTACAAGCTTCTGTTTGAAAAGAGCATTCATGTGTACGCAGTGTATGTGTAGAAAAAACGATTACAACATTATAGAACAATCATTTATGAATTCAATTAGCCTATTTACTTTACATATACATCACCTTTCTCATCAATATGGTTAACAGTAAAGATTAATAATAAGGAAAAGAAGCACATCACAAATAGTCTATCGTTAAATCCTGTCCTACTGTAAATAAACAGAACATCAAGAAGCACAAATAAAGATATAGATGCAAACACAATACTGTGATACAATACAACTCCACATCAGTTATATTCAGGTCTGTAGTGCCACCTGCTGGCGCAGTTTTGTAACTTCTTAGAGAAAATTAAGTCGTTATAACGACAAATCTACTATGTCGAGATAACAAGAAAATTAAGTCGTTTTAAGGAGAAAACGACATTCGTGGCCTGAAGGTGGCACTGCTGGCCTCCTGTCGGCAATGGCATGTACCCTTTCAGCCAGAGCTGGGCCACATGTGGCAATGACGGCACGGTGGGGATCCTGAGAGAACAACATGAGGGCCCATTGTTGATGGGAGGAGTGTGGCCCAGATCAGTTATGTGATATGTGGCCCAAATCAGGCTAAGATCTGGCAGCATATTATGAGATCAATGATAAACAAGATAGATACAATATTGCATGATAATGGTTAAATGATCACATACATTTTAAAGAAGTGTAGTATTGTTAAAATGTAGTCTTTGAATAGGCAAGTCAAAACAGAATGAAACATTATCATTTAGAAATTAAGCAAATCAGGCAAGTGCATTAAACTGCACTTAATTATGATTTTATTAAATTTAATATTATTATTCTTGGTCCAAATAAGAGAGAGAGTATTAAACTGTTATCATGTAATATTAATTTGGTTTACTATGGGACACACACTGATCTATAATAGAGAGCTGGGCCCATCATCTTTATTAGTATGCTATCATGCACAAGCATTAAATAAAATGATCATGAAAGTATTTTATTTTTATTTATATCCTGTATCCATGTGATACTTGCTGCGAGGAACAGATCCAAATTCAAACCGCATTCATTGGTCATATGTATCTCCTTCCTCTGTAGCTATAGTAACTATTTAAAAATGTCCCTTTAAGAAGTGTTACATCAAGTTTTACGGCAGCGATATCAAACGCTCATTGGCTCTCGTCGGTTTCGTCAGAGATTGTGACATGCCGTGTTTCCGGTGGTGCGTGTTTTGAATGAGAAACGCGTGTCTTGAGGGAGTGGATCGGGATAGTATTTTCAGCGTTTAACAACTTAAATTATGCCCTGCTCCTCACACTACTATTATATTCTGCCAGAGAGGACTGAAACTGCAATGTATCATCATTTGGACTACTGTGGTACTGCTCTTTGTCACATCTGTACTAAATGATTATGATTAAGTTACATGTATCTATCTGTTACGTTTCTCTTATAGACTGTATACTTTATACACTCACTCTTTAGTGGTTGATTTGTTCTTTATAAAAATAATTAGAAAAAACACAGTTTTTTATTGCACAGTTACATGATGTGTGGGTTTTAAGTCTGATTTTATATTCAGTTTAATGTACTATATTGGCATAGACTGACAAAAACACTTTTATCCAAAGTGACTTACAGTGAATTCAGGCTAAATATTTTCAGCTATCATGTGTTCCCGGGAAATCAAACCCCCAACCTCGCGCTTGCTAAAGCAATGCTCTACCACTTGAGCTACAGGAACACTTCAAGAGTTTATCAAAAAAAAATAAGTGAATGTTTCACAACACTTACAGAAAAAAAAATTCTGATATAATTAAGTAAAATCAGTTGTTGTTTTAAATACATTTTACTTGTTTGATGCATTGCTGGTAATTAATTTTAATTTAATTTAATTTTACTGTTATAATGTCAAAATAATACGATGTGTAGTTAAGAGTCTTTTATCAGGAACAAATAATGCAAGAAATAGCCAACACACAGAAAGCTATGATGCTTAAGATCACATTAAAATAGTTTAAACAGCTTAAGCAATAGTAAACATCCATGTTCAATGGCATATTAAACACATTACAACTCCAACATCAGCAGTTCTATGCATAGATATGACAGCTTCTTAATCTCATGATCAAAACATGACTAACAGACTGCAGTTACAAATAAAACCTGTTAACTAAGCCCCTGACCCACCCCCCAAAAACTCATTTGCCAAGGGAATATGGAAAGGTTTTTACACTAATAAAAAAACCTGAAAAAGAGATTCTAGAAATTTCTAAATGTAAAATTATTTTTTCAAAACAGTTTTGTCAAATGAGGGTAAATAAGTCTCTCACTTCTGTCCCTTTAAACCAGTTTACAGCAAAGACAGCACGAAGGACTAGATGCACATGAGAAATATTCTGCAATTAAGAAAACAGACAAAAGAAATTGCTCTGTAAAATCCGATTAGTAACTTAACTCGTTTGAGTAAACAGATTGCCTTGATTTAAACCATGTAAGTTTTAAAACTTTGCAATTAAGTGATTAATTGAGTGATAATTGTGAATTAGTGATAAACAGCTGCTGTTAACAAACAGAATCACTGAAGAAAAGAGAAACACAGGAACTACTACAACTGACTTCAGACACAGCCTTAGATGAAATCAACTGAAATAAAATACATGAAATCTCTCAAGATCTGATTAAACAACCCCACAAACAGCATCACCAGCTCCACTTATTAATAACCAGACTGACTTTATTTCTGTCAGACGTCTACAGAAGATCTTATTGAGAATGAACTAAGGTTTAGATGTTGATTTATTGTTTCATTTGAAGTAACCATGTTAGAGATCAGTGTTTGCTTTAGTTGGGCCCTTGACCCTTGGCTTCTGTTTTAAATCAGACACACCGACATCACAACTACGAGGATCATGGGAGGACACAGCAACCCACATTGATTGTGATTGATTTGATTGTACATTGACTTGCACTTTATTTGACACTATGGGAGTCAATGGCTGCCGTCAACTTTTTGGTTACCGTTATTCTTCAACATATCTTATTTTGTGGTTTGGAAAAGGTGGAGGGTGGGTAAATAATGACAGGATTCTCTAATTATTTTGAACACCGTTAAAAAGCTTTGTCTAATCCAGACATTATCATGTGATTGACAGGATTGGTTCCATCTGAACTCAGGGTTGTTCTGGTGGGTAAAACTGGATCAGGAAAGAGTTCAGCGGGAAACACCATCCTGGGCAGAGAGTATTTTATCAAGGCTGTTTCACCAGGATCAGTTACTGAGACCCGTGAGAGATTGGTGAGCGGATCATCTCAGTCATCGACACTCCAGGCCTGTTTGATACACGAATGACAGAAGGGAAAATGAAGGTTTAAATAGTGAAATGTGTCTACATGTCTGCTCCTGGTCCTCATGCGTTTCTGCTGGTCATCAGACTGGGTGTGAGATTCACAGAAGAGGAGAAAAACACAGTCAAGTGGATTCAGAAGAACTTTGGAGAAGCAGCTACTCGATACACCATTCTTCTGTTCACTCACGCTGATTATCTCAAGGGAAAACCTTTAGATCTGTATATCACTGAAAGTGAAGATCTCCAGGCTCTTGTAAATAAGTGTGAGGGCAGATATCACCCATTTAACAACGAAGACATGAGAAACCACGATCAAGTCACAGAACTGCTGGAGAAGATTGAGATCATGGTGGAGAAGAACGGAGGACAGCACTACACAATTGAGATGTACCAGGACGCTCAGAGAAAGATACTCAATAGAGCAGAGTTCTGTAAGAGCTTTTGAAACATAATGCCACCATGACATAAACTGATGTTTGTGAATAAAATCTGTTCACTGTGCCTGTTTCACTTCATAACCAATTGATAGTGTTGAACCTAAACACTCAGTTAATTCACAATCTGATTGACAGGGTCTGAAAATCCTCGTTTTGTGCTGGGTAAAACTAAATCAGGAAAGACCAGCGTGGTAGAATCCTTCCTGGGCCAAAGGAGATCTGAGAGATCTGACAGCAGAGAGCTAGAAGAAGCTTTTGTGTGTGGAAAGAGGATGATAATAATTGACACACCTGGACTGATCGATGCACCAGAAGAGAAGATGAAGGATGAAATCGAGAAGTTTGTCTTTATGTCTGCTCCTGGTCCTCATGTGTTTCTGCTGGTGATCAAACTGGACACCAGATTCACAGACAAGGAGAATAACACAGAGAGATGGATTCGTAAGAACATTGGAGAAGATGCTTTATGTTACTCCATCATTTTGTTCACTCACGCTGATCATCTGAGGGGGAAAACATTAGATGAATATATCAGAGAGAGAAGCCTTCTTCAGTCACTGGTTCAAGGCTGCGGTCGCAGATTTCACTCATTCAACAACGAGAATAGAGATGATCACAATCAGATCTCAGAGCTGCTGGAGCAGATCGAAAACATTGCAGAGAAACCAGTGGGAGTTCTACACAAATGAGATGTTTAAAAAAATGATTAAAAAAAAAGATCTTTAATGAAAAACTAGAAAACAAACCTAAATAAAGTCACAGAAGGAGCAGCACCAAAAACTTTTCATATTTTTGTAAAACCTTTAATAAAATATTAAATTTTGCAGTTTTATAAATTCAGTTGACAAAAAAAATGCTTTTAGATTATTACAATTTAATTATACTATTTAATTTAATTATACTTATTACATGTAATTAAAACAGAAAACACTTATTTGGAGAAAAAGTAAAAACAGATTTTTTTTGCCCTAAAATATGACGTTAAATTGCAATGATTTACAATAATTGGCTTTTGGTTATAATCAGAGGTGGGTAATCCAGGGGCCAAAGAGTAAAAGTCCTGCCATATTTTTTTCCACCCATAAAGTCAGCAGCTTATTTCACCAGATGAGGAACCAATTAGTCTTGAATCAAATCCGAAGTCCTTAAAGAGTTAAATTTAATGAGATAATTAGGTAACTAATTAAATGATGATTGTGCATTAATGAATAACACCTGCTGTTATTGAGAACTACAGAGGATGGAAGTCTTGGCCTAATGGTTAGAGAGTCGGACTCCCAATCGAAAGGTTGTGAGTTTGAGTCCCGGGCCGGCAGGAATTGTGGGTGGGGGGAGTGCATGTACAGTTCTCTCTCCACCTTCAATACCATGACTTAGGTGCAAGCTTGAGCAAGGCATTGAACCCCCAACTGCTCCCCGGGCGCCGCAGCATAAATGGCTGCCCACTGCTCCGGGTGTGTGCTCACAGTGTGTCTGTGTGTGTGTGCATTTCGGATGGGTTAAATGCAGAGCACAAATTCTGAGTATGGGTCACCATACTTGGCAAAAAAAAGGATCAGATGTTGATGTTATATTGGTTAAAATGATGCCACCATCATGGAGATTAGTGTTTGGTTTAGTTGTGCTCTTGACCCTTGACTTGTTGTGTCAGATCTCTCTCTGTAGTTTCTCATGTATTGCTGTGGAGAAAACCGATCTGTGATATACGAAGAATGTTTTGTCATAATGAGTTGGTTTGCTTATATCAAATAGTTTTTTTCTTTTTTTCCACATGTTTAGGTTTTGAATAATCCCAGTGAAAATACAGCATACACAAAAAAAGCATTGTTCTCATATTTATTACATGGAGCGAATTTAAAATTTGTGTAACACATATAGAAATCTGAACCCCAGTGCTTGCTTTTTAGATACACACATAGATATCAACAACCAGCATATGAATCTCTACAATGGTGACAATCAACAAAATGCTTCATGTTGCAATACATTAAAGACTCCCCTAATGCACTGCAGTATGAATAAGTATTTTCACCACTGTTGAGGATCATATGATAAATGGTCATGGCTAAATGCCAAATACCAAACTGTGTTTTTATTTTTCCTTATTATTGAAGAATTATGGTGGCATTTACGTAATGAGATTTCTCTCTTTTTTTGTGAAAATAACATACAGTTAAGAATGGTGACCCAAATTCAGAATTCGTACTCTGCCTTTCACCCATCCAAAGTGCACACACACGGCAGTGAACAGACAGCAGTCCTCTCTAACCACTAATTAGTTTATTTAAAAGTATAATCAAGAAATTTAAATCAAGATCACATAGGCATCAAAAGCATAAGTTAACTGCTAGATCAAGATTTGCATCAACATTGCACAAATGTTTGCTTCAAAACAATAATGCCTTTGCTTTGAAGCTAATTTATAGAAACTACTTAAAGGCTCAAGAGCTCAACTGAAGCACATACTTACCACAATTATGGTGGCACAGTTTTTCTTCTTCCAGTTGTTTTCATCCAAGGCTATGGTTAAAGTCAGTTGTAGTGCTTGTGTTTCTCTTTTCTTCAGTGATGTTGATTGTTTACAGCAGGTGTTCATCACTAATGCACAATCTTCATTTAATTAGTCACTTCATTATCTCATTAACTTTAACTCTTTGAGGACTTGGGGTTTGACTTAAGACTAGTTTGTGACTTGGAAGGAATGACTTGTTTCCTCATCTGATGAAATCGGCTGCTGAGTTCATGGGTAGAACCAAAATATGGCAGGACTTTTACTCTTTGGCCCCTGGATTACCCACCTCTGGCGATAATTTTTCACAACATGTCAAAATAATTAGACAACTCACCGTGCTCTCTGCCATGCTTTTGTCTTAAGACAACTCCGACCCTCACTTCCGGTTCTGTGCTTACTCTGCCCCTCACTTCCGGTCCTGGCAACGGGGTCCTCACGGCAGGGTCCTGGCAGCACTGGTGGTTCTGCGGGTCTGCAGCTGGATATATCTCAATCCAGTAGGTGGCTGACATTGACATTGAATGTAATCACAGAAAATACTGTAATATTTCGTTTGGGCGGCAGTGGCTCAGTGGTTCATGTAGGTTGTCTACAAACCGGAAGGTTAGTGGTTCAATCCCTGCCCGGCTCCACCTGACCAAGTATTGAGGTGTCCTTGAGCAAGACACCTAAACCCAGCTGCTCCCGACGAGCTGGATGGTGCTTTGAATGGCTGACACCGAAGTCGGTGTGTGAATGGGTGAATGTGAGGCAAATTGTAAAGTGCTTTGGATGGCCATGTGGTCTGTTGAAAGTGCTATATAAATGCAATCCATTTATGTAAAAATGTCTCTTCCATAGATGAAGCTCATGTAACACATCATTCCTGACATAATTTTCATCAAAAAATAAAATTTAATAGCAAAGACTTGATAATGTTTGGTTATTAGCAGTTTATTTGTGATGTTGATGAAACAGGAAGATCAGATGTCACTTGGCTTGTCCATTTAATGAATATTCAGTAGTTCTTCATTATGTCACAGTCTTAAATATGATTTGCTGATTTCTTACTTGTTAGTCAGTGTGAGGTGGTTTAGGGGAGGGGCTTGCTCACTCTTCAGAGCATCTGATTGGACAAACATGGGTGTATCACCAGATCATGAATATCTGTGGCCCTTTTTCTCAGAAGACGTGTGTAGATATGATATATGATTATGTGATAAAGGACTGTTTTAGAAAATAGAAGATCTCAGAGTTGATAGACATGAACTGCAACCCACAAGACTCACACTTGTATAATGTTTTAATCAACATTAAATATTTTTTGTCTTAATTTTCACATGTGTTTAGTGCAGCATGTTCTCCCTGACTGACTTCTTGGGTCTGGTTTCACTTCCTCCAGATAAACTGAAGAAATAATTTATCAGATGATTTCAGACTAGAAGTCTGAGCTGTTTCAATGTAAATAAACTTCCACAGACTGATTTTAAAGTTTGTCAGTGCTATTGTTTTGTCATGTTTTTTCTTTTTAGGCCGTGTTAATTATTATTACTTTTTAAATGTCCTTAAAATTGAACTATGGTCTTATCCTGATTTGGTCTAAGCCCTGTCTGTGAAACCAGTCCATAATGTTCAAATTAAGTCAGCAGAGCAAAACACTTGAAGTGATCTTCGGTGGTGGATACAAGGGCTTTCTTATTTTCCAGAATAGCCCTGCTATTAAATCATAACTGATCATTTTACCCTGAACTTTTCAACTACATCAAAATTATGCAGCTACACAATGGAAAATGTGTCATTTCATGGTCTCAAAATACTCAACACCTAGTTTTCTGTAGTTCTAGTCCTGTAATATTTATTCTCTTATTAAGGGAAGGACACAGATATTTCTGCAACAGTGGGTAAAAAAAAAAAAAAAAAGATAATGTTTACCATGCAAAGCCAGTAAAGATAAAGTGCACGTGATAAGACAGTCACTCATTTGTCTGCTGCTGATCTGATGAGCTTCAACACGGTAAGACAAACACACTCATACTTCAATGAAAACTGATGATTACTGCTCATATAACAGCATCTTCCCAGCTAAGAATGTTATTGTTCTAAGAAAGTTCAGAGAACATTATATGTTCTGGGAATATTTCAGCTGCAAGTTTTATTTTAGTTCCCAGAATGTTGTTTTCTAAAAAGTAGGATAACATTCTCTAAAAATGTTAATTAATAACAATATTAAAACATCATCCCTTAACCTTCTAATTAAGATTTAAGCAGGAAACTTTCCATTCGACATTGGATGTGGACTCAAACATTGCTCCCATGTCAAATTTTTGTTGAAAGTAAAACCCCAACATTTGTCAACTTGACTTTATTTCTGTCATACTGAGATGAACAGAAGTTAAGATGTTGATGTCTGTTAAAAAGTAATAGTTTGGTTTGATGTCACCATAATGGTGATCAGTGTTAGCTTTATTTGGGTAATTTGACACTTGATTTGTCAATGTATTCTTTAGATGCAGTAGCTGTGTTTGTTATGACAAAAACAGCAAATTAACAAATGGTCAGATGATGCTGGTAGTTTGAAGAGGACTAAGACATCTATTAAATTTAGGTTTATTATTTATGCTCACCAAAACCCTCCCCAAAAAATCTGGGTCTTTATCTAGTGTGATAGGAAGCTTTAATAATGTTAGAGGATAATGTTCTAACGATATTTTCAATACACATTTTTTGAATGTTTTAGAGAATGTTATCTTACCCTTTAGCAGAACATTTTGGAAGCTAAAATAAAACTTGCTGGAAACATTCCCAGAACAGAAAAATTACTAGGTGGGTTAACATGAATCGTTCAGAATAGGTGATATAAACACAGCACAAGTTATGATTATTATAAGTGCTGTTTAATGTTGTATTATAGATATATTTGATGCTGATGTCGGTCAGAATGGCTCCTCGTCTTCCTCTGATCTTTCTGTTCATGATTCCCGGTGAGTCTCTGTTACATTCACATTACAAAAAATCTAATGTTTTTATTTAAGGACTCACAATGAGCGGCTGATTCTCATTCTCAAGAAAGGCACTTTCTTCTGTCCTGTTCTTACATATTTCCTTTTTGAACAGGTGAGAAACGGCTGTTACTTGCTAGTCAGGTGGTTTAGGAGGGACATGCTAATTGTTCAGAGCATCTGATTGGTCAAAAGTCAAAAGTCAGTGTAACGCTTGTTTTCTCAGAAGTAAATATGCATACGTTAAGCCTCATGAAGCTTTAAGCTTTTCAGCAAAGTGGTTGAAAAAAAGGGATAATTTCTGGAGGCTTCATTTGCTCACAATACCACCTAGTGGCCAAAAAAAGCAGATATATTACAGGAAAAGGTGTAAAGTCCAGGGTTCAGAAAGTAAAATTCCTGCCATATGTAACAGCAGGTATTTATCACTAATGCACAATCATAATTCAATAAGTCTCTTAAATGGTAAAATGGTAAATGGACTGCATTTATATAGCGCTTTCAACAGACCACATGGCCATCCAAAGCGCTTTACAATTTGCCTCACATTCACCCATTCACACACACACATTCACACACCGACTGCGGTGTCTGCCATTCAAGGCGCCATCCAGCTCGTCGGGAGCAGCTGGGGTTAGGTGTCTTGCTCAAGGACACCTCGACACTTGGTCAGGTGGAGCCGGGGATCGAACCACCAACCTTCCGGTTTGTAGACAACCTACATGAACCACTGAGCCACTGCCGCCCCCCACTGAGCCACTGCCGCCCCAGTCTTAATTATGTCATTGAATTTAACTCTTTGAGGACTTGAGATTTGACTTGAGACTAGTTTGTGGCTTGAAAAGAATGACTTTGTTGTTCCTCTGGTGAGATAAGCTGCTTAGTTCATGACTGGAACGAAAATATGGCAGGACTTTTACTTTCTGACCCCTGGACTTTACACCTCTGCCTGTAATATATCTGCTTGTTTTGCACTCTTTGGCCACCAACAAAAAATGCTAATTCATAAACCTACCCCACACCTTACCTTAACCAGTAGTGAGATACTACATGAGGAATTTTACTTTCTGACCCCTGGACTTTACACCTCTGTCTGTAATATATCTGCTTGTTTTACAGTTGTTGGCCACCAGATGGTATTGTGAGCAAATTAAGTGTCTAGAAATGAACCCTTTTGTGAACCACTTGGCTGAAAATCTTAATGCTTCATGAGGCTTCATCTTGCCATCACTAGCCTTCATTATTATGCACAATTGTTTATTGTTAACTTCACTCAACATCACAAGATGTTAGCTGCTGCAAGTTTAATCTCCTGGACTAGTCAAATTTACAAATTAGTCACTTGGACATTTTAAAGCGCTTAACGTCAAAGTACGTAGCTTAATGTTTTAAAAGGACCAAACTCTGTGAACAAATTATTAATAAAGCATTCTATTCACAGACAAGCAGATATGAGCCCAGAATACAAAACGCGTAATAAAACATATTCTGGGCTCATATCTGCAAATAGAATGTTTTATTAAAAATGTTTACTGAGTTTGGCCATATAAAAACGTGTTTTAATGCATTAAGTGTTTTCTTCCATAGAAACCCATTAGCATTTGAACGGTAGAACAATACTTAACACATAATTAATTGCATTGATTTCATATTGGCTTATATTGACAGAAAACCAGACCACATATGTGATGATGTATTAATCATCAGCAAGCAACCAGCACCATTGTAGCACATGTCCTCGTGCTGCTTTGCCACAACATAAAAAAGAACAACAATATCAACCCAAGTGTCAAATTACACAACTAAAACCAACACTTACCACTATTATGGTGACATCAAACCAAACTATTACTTTTAAACAAACATCAACGTCCACATCTAAACAACTGATTAAATCTTAATTAGACTGTTAGGTGATAATGTTCTACTAATATTATTAATAGACGTTTTTAGATTTTTTTAGAGAATGTTATCCTATCTTTTGAGAGAACATTCTGGGAACAAAAGTAAAACTACTTGCTAAAAACATTGTTAGAACAATCCATGGGAATGACAAGACATGCATGACAATCGCATGCTAATATTCGTGCAGCCCTAGTGAATATAATGTTTTATTAATTATTTGTTTACTGAGTTTGGTCTTTTTAAAATAATGTTTTAATGCTTTAAGTCTCTGTGCTTTTATTTCTGCTTTTCTGCAACACCCTTTATAAAAGCTGATGGTGAACTACACATCATTTATCACTCATTAGGTTATGATAAAATTATCTTATATTTCCTGTAACAAGTTGCTGTTTTAAGTTTTTTTTTAGGTATTATGTCTTTGTAGTCTGTTATAACTGATCAAACATAATTTTCATCCTGATGAATTCTGTGTTTCAGGGGTTTCTAGTGCTGATTGGGGTGTGAGTTACAGTCCTTTACACATCTGTGCACTAAAGAACTCAACAGTGATAATGAGCTGCACTTATACATACCCTACTGGATATAAGATTGAGAAAGTGTTCTGGACCAAAAACCCTGTAAAGGGTGAAGAGTTTCCAGATTTGTCTGAGGATCCTGAATACAGTCAGAGGCTTCAGTATCTGGGAGACAAACAGCAGAACTGCACCATCAGACTGAGTCATGTGACACAGAAGGACCAGCACATGTACTGTTTCAGATTCATCACTGATAAACCTAATGCCACATGGCTTGGTGAACCTGGAGTGACTCTTACTGTCACAGGTGACTTTCATGAGGCTGAGCTCTTCTTCTGTGCATTATGTTAAATAATAATCAGTGTATGACAGAAGCACCAGATATAAAATGTGTGTTGTGTTCAGATCTTCAGGTGGAGGCTCCTGAGAGAGTGACAGAGGGTAATAATGTCCGTCTGACATGTAAAAGCAGCTGCATTCTAACTGACAGAGCAACATTCATCTGGAACAGAAACTCAAAGCCATTAACTGAGAGAAGAGACAGAAACAATCAACTCCTGCTGCAGTCAGTCAGAAGAGAGGATGCAGGCAGATACAGCTGTGCTCTACACGGACACAGTTACATCTCTCCGGAAGTTCATCTCCGTGTCACCTGTGAGAACACATATTAATTTGTACTTTAAAATAACTTGAGTTTATTTTTGGATGACACATTTCATTTATTGTCCTCTTTAGACCCACCAGTGAGTGTCTCTCTGTCCATCAGTCCATCTGGTGTAATAGTGGAGGGAGATTCAGTGACTCTGGACTGCAGCAATGATTCAAACCCTCCTGGAGAGATCAGCTGGTTTAAAGGAGAAACAATTGTAGGATCTGGTAGAATCTTCAGCATCTCAAAGATCAGCTCTGATCACAGTGGAGAATACAAGTGTAAATCCATCAATGAACATGGAGAGAAATATTCTGATGCTGTGACTTTAAACGTCATGTGTGAGTTAATGATGATTAAGCAACTGTCGCAGCTAATTATTTTTTTGTTCTGAAAATGTTCTAAGAACATTAACATGGATTGTTCTAAAATTGTTTTTAGTGGGTAGTTTTATTTTTGTTGTCACCATTGTTGAGATTCATACACTAATTCTTGAGGTATCTGTGTGTCTAAAAATTATTTTCTTAAGTGATTTATGAACAATTCAATATAAAAAGTACAGGCAAAATCACGTATGATGTTCGTCATGGGTTGTAACACATATGCTATGTTCACTAATATTAGATTAATAGCATTGATTAGACTACAGATAAAACCAGTTGATCAGATTGTTACATGATAAATTATTTTATGTCAAGTATCCAACTCCTCCTTAATAAAAATTTTCCATCACTGTTATTGCTGTAACAAATATAGCTAAAGAGGTCAAACAAAAAGTAACGTTGAAAAGAGTCATACTGCCAAAGTAATGATCACAATAATGGTGACATCAAACTAAACTTATTTTCAATAAACCATCAACACCTCTGTTATTCTCAATAAGAACTTTTTTACATTTATGACAGAAATAAAGTCAGTCTTGTTTATAATCATTGAAGTTGGTAATACTGTTTTTGTTGTTATTTACGCTGGAGTTTGTCATCAAACAAAGGGTGGGTTTCCCTTTCAACCTACATTTGACTTCTGAGCAATGTCAGTCCACATCTAGTGTGATGGGAGGCATTATTAGAATGTTAGAGGGGAAGCATTATTAGAATGTTAGAGGATAATGTTCTAACAATGTTATCAATAGACATTTTTAGAATGTTTTTAGGTAATTTTATCCTACCTTTTAGCAGAACATTCTGGGAACTAAAATAAAACTTGCAGCTGAAAACATTCCCAGAACATGAACAATTTATTTGTGGGGTGATGTCAAATTTTTATTGTGGTTGCAAATCATAAATATAAATGTTTTGTTTGTTTGTTTTTCTTTTTTTCTGTTTTAGATCCTCCCAGGAGTGTCTCAGTCTCCATCAATCCATCTATTGTAATAATGGAGGGAGATTCAGTGACTCTGAACTGCAGCAGTGATTCAAACCCTCCTGCAGAAATCAGCTGGTTTAAAAGAGAAATGTTTGTAGCAGCTGAAAAAATCTACAGCATCTCAAAGATAAACTCTGATCACAGTGGAAAATATAAGTGCAGATCCATCAATGAACATGGAGAGAAATACTCTGATGTTGTGACTTTATATGTCATATGTGAGTTTATGAACCATATTCTATATTTTAACCACATATTCACCTGTTTTATTCATTATATGTCTGTATATTTTGTGGTATCTAGTCCTGTTAAACATAGGGTTTTTTGTCTGTATTTCAGCCGTCAAATTTTTCCCGTCAGTAGCTCTAGCTATTGCTATTGGTGTTTTACTCAGTGGAGCATCCGGTGTTTTCATGATGTACATTTGGTAAGACGTTCCTTTCAGAAATAACTGTTGTATGTTTGCAGTGTCAATATACTTTTTTACCACACATGCATATATAAAACTACCGTCATTACAGTAAGGTGTGTGTAATTTCCTAATATTAGCTTTAATAATGAATTTGTGTACACTGTAAAAAGTTATTATCTATAATTACTCAATAAAATTTTGTGTCAAAATATTACAAGCAATATTATTAATTAATTTTAACACATTTTAATTAATTAGAAATAATCATTCAAAATGCGTTGAATAACATGAAAAAAATAAGTAAAATTTACACAAAAATATTGATTTCATTGGACAAAAAAAAAACACTATGCTAAAGAATACGATGTTCATGAAACACCCTTTGAAAACATTATATGCATGCTCATGACATCAACCTTTTTACAAATTCACATTTTTGTTGATTACATAAATATGATACAAAAGGCTGTGTCTTAAGGCCCCCAAAACAGAGTTATTGAAGACACCTAAAGTTCACCAACAGAATCAAAGGGTAAATGATTGGTTACCATTATAGTGGTTAGTGTTTGGTTTAGTTGGGCTCGTGACCCTTGTTTTAATTTTAAAATTTGCATTGCTGTTGTAACTCAGTTATAACAGCTAGACAAGCTAAGAGAAAAGATGATCAGCTGGTGTTGGTTATGCTTCTACATAATCTTTGTTTTACATGAATATCTGAACTCATTCAGAGCCTGATCTCTGAGTTAAATTAACTTTCATTCTAGCAGCCCTGTGAATCAACAATAAAAGACCTGGAACTTTCTGTATAATCTAGATTTTAGAGTTTAATAAGTTTTCTGATTAAAACAAGGGGAGGGGAGCCTTATTTTGGCACACAGTGACATCAAGAACCGGCGTATGAATCTCAAGAATGGTGACAAACAGCATATTCAGATGAACTGTAAGAATCACAAAACAAGCTACTATATGGAATTGCTGCTGATAATTTATTCATGCTGCAAAGCATGATGGGAGCCATAAATGAGTTTTAATTGGTGGCACCCAGAATTCAGTGCAACATGCTTTTTCATGGTCACCATTGTTTAGGCTCTCAGGCTGATTCTTGATATCTCTGTGCCTACATGAACATACTTTTTTTTATAAATAAGGTTTTGATCAGTGGTGTTTCTAAGAATTTCTCTGGTTATGATGGAAACACCAAAACTTCACTTTGTACAACCAAAGGACATCTGTTATTGACAAGACACATCCAACTCAGATACTCAGATCACCTGTTCTCACTTTCTTCTTGGCTTATCTAGCTGTTGTATCACAACTAGCAAAAAATTCCTGTTTAAAAATCTATTTAGTTGTTTTGTTTTGTTTATTATTAATTTTAAGGTGGTCAAACACTGACCACTATAATGGTAACCAAATTATTAATTTTTTTCCTTCAGTGATTCTGTTCGTGAACTTTAGGTGTCTTCAATAACTCTGCTTTGGGGGCCTTAAGACACAACCTTTTGAACATGATGCCTTAATCATATCTATGTAACGAACAAAAATGTGAATTAAAAAGGTTGACGTCATGTGCATGTATATAATGTTTTTGAAGGGTGTTTCATTATCGCCAACTACTGGCCGGGCATGCATAACATAGTATTTGTTAGCATAGTTTTTTTTGTTTGTTTTTTTGTCCAATGAAATCAATATTTTTGTGTAAATTTTACTTATTTTTTTCATGTTATTCTACTCATTTTGAATGATTGTTTCTAATGAATTAAAATGTGTTAAATTTAATAATATTGCTTGTAATATTTTGACACAATTTTATTGAGTAAATAAAGTTTTTACAGTGTACCACATGGGAAACACCATTGATAGTGTTTGACTCATGCTTCCTCTTCAGTAAAACCCACAACGTTTCTGCAAGTCTCTTCTTTATTTTAAGTTTAAAACTCAAGTATAAACTTTATGACTTCTACTCTGTCTTGTGCAAAAGCTTCCACACTCAGACATAACACCATTGTATGCAGATGGTATCTCTTTAAATGTGCTGTTTATTCATCTTTCTTCTGACAGTCTTACTAAAAGGATGAACAGAAGATCTGCTATGAAGGAGTCTGTGGTGAGATGATCAGTTATTTACAGTGTTTTTCTGCATGAGAGATGTTTCCTACAGCCGCTATATGAGCCGTACAGAGATATGAAGAGTACAGGACACCTCCCAGCAGGCACAGTACATCAATGTGACGTCAGGAAGACGTTGGATTAGTTGGAGTCCAACGTCTTCCTGACGTCACATTGATGTACTGTGGCTACACAGCAAAATCCCCAGTGTTAATTTAACACTCTGAGTGTGGAGTCTGTGGACTCATATAAACTCTGAAGCAGTGTTTAAAATTAACACTGAAGCAGAGTTGAATTTAATGAGATAATTAAGAAATTAATTGAGTTATGATTGAGCATTATTGAAGACACCTGATGTTAACAAGCAGACTCACAAACAAGAAAATCACAATTTGTGTGTCACCATTATAGTGGTCAGTGTTTTCTTTAGTTGGGATCTTGAACCTTCAGTTATTTACATTCGACTTTGTAGGGCTGTGGTAACAGAATTATAACATACAGACAGACCAGAGCCAAGGCAATCATGTGTGATATTGATTGTGGTTTGAGCTAATTGCCATGGAATGACCTGAATGCGTGAGTTCAGGTTTCATTAATGTATACATATTGAAGTGGGAAAAAAAAGATAGCAATCAAGCATTTTTGGCACAATATGACATGTTTTTAAAAGTTAGTTCTATATAAAGAAAAAAATTCATTAGTTTAGACACACAGACATCAAGAATCATCATGAGCATCACAACAAGGGTGACCATCAAAAAAGCATGTTGTAGCCAATAAAAACTTATCCATGGCTCCCATCATGCTTTGCGGCATGAATAAATTATGAGCTGAACTGTCTTTTTAACTTTTTATTCTAACTATATTTTATTTTTGCTGTTTTTATGTGAATTTTTAGTATCTAGTTTTGTGATGGTCAGAGTAGATCTGTTTATCTGGATATGTTGTTTGTCACCGTTGTTGAGATTCATACGCTGATTATTGTTATCTGTGTGTGCCTAAAATAAACACTCATTAATTAATTTAAAAAAAAAAATCAGAATCACTTGTAAGAGATGTCTACAAAATGATTAGAAAATGCAGACGCTTTCATTGGGGAATCAAAGCTGTTACAATCTACAATGGAGAAGTATTTAGAGAAAACACTGTAAATGAGTTCAGTATCTCAGGTCAAACAATGATTACATTAAAACATAATCATCACCATCCGCTGATTTTTGCTCTAGACTTGCAAAACAAATTTTAAAAGTAAAAAGCCACAGGCCAAGATCAAAACTAAAGCAAACATTGGCCACTAAAATGGTGACACACAGATTGTGATTTTCTCATTTGGTGAGTCTGCTTGTTAACATCAGGTGTCTTCAATAATGGTCAATCATAACTCAATTAACTTCTTTATTATCTCATTAACTTCAACTCTGCTTCAGTGTTACTTTTAACACTGCTTCAGAGTTTATATGAGTCCACAGACCCCACACTCAGAGTGTTAAATTAACACTGGAGATTTTGCTGTGTACTGGGAGATGTCCTGTACTCTTCTGTCAGACATCATATTTTGGTTGAAAATGAAAGTCGGGTTGACGTCTAAACCCAACTTTGTTTGACATCAAACTCAGACATCAGACACACTTTAATTTTGGTTGGAATAAGCATCACACTGCAACAAAGGGGTGAAATGCATGGCAGCACATTAAATATCTCAAGATCTCAGTAGAGGAGGATTAAACAACTCCACAAACAGCATTACCAACTTCACTTATTACTAACCAGACTGACTTTATTTCTGTCAGACTTCTACAAAAGCTCTTATTGAAAATTAACAGGGGTTTAACTCTGATGTGTTTAATTTCTATAACAGCATAACAATTCAACACCATAACAGTGATTAGTGTTTCCATTAGTTGGGCTCTTAACACTTATGCCTTTTGTGCCTGCTGTGACAGTTTGTTTGTCGAGCACATTTGCAGCATCAAAGAAAGCTGAAATGACATGACATCAACAATCAGCGTATGAATCTCAACAATGGTGACATGGTTCATGCAGCAATTCATGCTGGGAGCCATGAGTTTTATACTATGGTGATTCCCAGCATGCATTGCTGCATGAAGCATGTCACCATTGTTGAGATTCATATACTGATTATTGATCTCCATGTGTCTCGAAAGATTTTTCTCTCAAAATGTATTTAAAAGTAAAAATTCATAATGTCTGATCTGAGGGAAGAATGTATTGTTTCTTATTGTTTGTTAATAATAAATAACTGCTTTGTGTCAATGACAAGAAAAATAAATTTCCTCAATCTTTTTTCATCATGATGAAAACTGCATCACCTTAACTTTATGGCACCTTTTATAACAAATTATGTGTTTTGGTAATCACCATTACAGGAACCACAGACTTACTTTGATTTAGTTGGGTAGTTAGACTTACTAAAGCAAACTACCCAACTAAATCAAACACTGATCACAATAATGGTTTGACAATAATGGTTAAAACATTTTCAAATAAAACATCAACAGCTAAAGTTGTTAATTCTCAACAATAACTTCTGTAGAGGTCTGACAGAAATAAAGTCAAACTGGTTAGTAATAAGTGAAGCTGGTAATATGTGTACTGCCATGCATTTCACCATTCTTTATGTTTTTTGTTTGTGTGTGTGTTTATTCCAGCCAAAATTCAGCATCTGCCCAAGTTGGAGCTTGACGTCAATCAGTCGTTGGATTTAGACGTCAAACCGATTTTAATTTTCAACCAAAATCCAACGTCTAACCGACGTTTGAGTCTACATCCTGTGCTACCTTTTTTTTTTATAAAATTGTGGCAACAGATTACAATCAATATTATTAATAAAATGTAACACTTTAACAATTTAACAATTTAAATTATTTAGAATTAATGAAATCAGATGCTTACAAGCAATAAAATGAAATTCAATCACAATATTATTAATTATATTTAACACATAAGAATTCATTAGAATTAATCAAATGAGATGCTTAGATATGAAACATTCAAAATGAGTTAAATAGCACAAAAATAAGTTGAAACAAAAAACAACAACAAATAACAAAAAAATAAAAATACATTGAGAAAAAAAAAAAAAACACTATGCTTAACGAATACTATGTTATGCATACCAGGCCAGTAGTTGGTGACTAAGAAATCTTGTTTTTGTTGATTACATGTAGATGATACAGGCATCATGTTAAAAACATGTTTTTAACAAGCCCCCAAAATAGAGTTATTGAAGACACCTGATGTTAACAAACAGAATCACTGAAGAAGAAGAATCTAAATTTGGGTTACCCTTATGGTGGTCAGTGTTTGCTGCAGTTGGACTCTTGACCCTTAAACTTGATATATATATATATATCTATATATATATAGAGATAGATAGATAGATAGATAGATAGATAGGTAGGTAGGTAGATTGCTGTAAAAAATAAGATCAGGTGGTGTTGTTTGTTTTGACATCATTTGATTTCAGTTGGCTGTGTCATATCAACAACAATTTTTAGTAGCTTGTTTTGTGATGCTTACAGTCCATCTGAATATGCTGTTTGTCATCATTCTTGAGATTCATATGCTGGTTCTTGATGTCACTGTGTGCCTACACTGTAAACCCTAATGTTGTCTTGACTTAAAAAATCAAGTAATGTTGACTAAACATTACTTAAAATTTTGCATTTTGGCCCTGTCACTTAAAAATATGAGTTAATTTAACTAATTTACCTTCAAAATGCATAAACTTAAGATTTCAAGTGTTGTGAGCTCAAAATCATGAGAATTCCTTTGGAAAAACTCAACGTCACTCTGTTCTTCCTTTAATGCGATTGGCCATGGTAGGAATTCTGCCTAGCAACAAGAGAACAAAAGCACTGATTGGTGGATTACAAAATTCGTCCTTTTGGTCTGTTTGGTTCGCTGAACTACATTTCAAGAGGACATTTTTTTAGTGTATTATGTTAGGTGAGTAAAGTTATGCAGATATAAATTTGTCTCGCATGATTTCTACTAGTGAAATATGTTATCCTGGTGGCCCAATCGTTTTCCTTTGAGAGAAAGAACATGGCAGCTAATGTTACTGCTTAACTCGTTAGACCAATACACTGGAAACCCTAATAAGTTGACTGAACTAAGTTGATTGAGTAAACTCGTTGCTTCAATTTAATTGAGTAATGGAGTCTCCCAAAACTTACATATTTAAGTTTATTTAACTTGACGCTTTTGTAGAAAACGCTAATAAGTTGACTGAACTAAATTGATTGAGTAAACTCGTTGCCTCAATTTAATTGAGTAATGGAGTTTCCCAAAACTTACATATTTAAGTTTATTTAACTTGACGGTTTTGTAGCTTGTACTTAAATCACTCAGTTCACTAAACTTGGTGCTTATTTAATGTACTTAAACGATTATGTTCACTTAACTTGGTATTAATTTAAAGTGTACTTATATATTTAAGTTAACTCAACATGTAAATTTAACTGAAAATTATGTTCTTATTTTTGATCGCACACTATTTGCACACTGAAGTAAAACAAATAACAGCATATTTAAACTTTCATCTAGAGAAGCTATTATTGAGAACTAACAGAGGTTTAAATGTTGATACTTGATTCATTTGAAGTCACCATTGTGGTGGAAAGTGTTTGGTTTAGTTGGGATCTTGGTCCAGTTACTTCTTGTGTAAGCTTGACTTTTGCTGCTATAACAGTGTATTTCAAAACGCTGTTTTTGTGGCGAAGAAAGACAAATTTAAAAGAGCTCAGGTGTTTCTAGCTTTTTGTTGGTGTAGGCTTGTCTCTAGCTGCTGTAACTTGTGTGTTGTGAAACACTGTTATTGTGGCAATGAGAGTTGAGATCAAACATGCACATCTTGCTTGTAATGGTGACAAGTTAAAATAAAATGTATTGCTGCAACTGTGGATTCACATTTATGGATAGAAACCTAGTAGATAAAATAATGTACTTACTTTTTGAAGACAGATTACGTCGTCACAAACAGACATCAAGATTTTGGATATGCATCACATCAATGGTGACAATCAGAACAAAAAAGGTTGTAAAATAAGGATGAGTTTGTGCTATGAAGCTCTTTTGTCTGTCACCGTTGTTGTGATGCATATGCTAAATCTAGTAGTCTGTGTGTCTGAGTACATGAACCTTTTACTCAAAATATTTCAAATGCATTCATTTTGTCCTACTTCAAAATAAGTATTTTGCTCTTGGTGCCGGTTATAAATATCAAACAAAACTTATTTTATGATCTCAAATACGTATTATTTGATGACTTTCTCATCAGCAAAAAACATCTGATAACACCTGAGCTCATTTAAATCTGTTTTTTTTTTCACGACAAAAACAGCGTTTTAAAATACACCAACCCAGCAGCAACTGGACCAAGATCCCAATTAAACCAAACACGTTCCACCACAATGGTGACTTCAAATGAATCAAGTATCAACATTTAAACCTCTGAGTGATTTAGGTAGAGTCTACAAAACCGTCAAGTTAAATAAACTTAAATATGCAAGTTTTGGAAGACTCCATTACTCAATTAAATTGAGGCAACAAGTTTACTCAATCAATTTAGTTCAGTCAACTTATTAGGGTTTTCAGTGTACAAAAAATGGTTCTCTTTCTCCACTACATTTTTGTTTTCTTTATTAGAACTCTTAAACTCCAAGTATTTTATTGTTGAATGACAGGGATTGCTATAATGAATGCTCGTTTAACTCAAAGAACAGGCTCTATTTATAACAAAAATCATAACCAACATCACCTTAATATTTTACTCTTAGCATGTCTAGCAGTTATAATTCAGTTATAACAGCCACGCAAAATGTAATATTAATACTAAAGCAAAACACTAAAGCAAACACTGACCACTATAATAGTAACCCTATAAATTTACCATTGTTTTCCTTCAGTGATTCTGTTCTGCTCAATAACTCTGTTTTGGGGGACAGGAAGACACAAACTTCTGAACATGATGCCTGTATCATACCAACACTGTTAACAATTGATGTAATTTTACAGTACATTTTACAACAATACACTGTATTCATGGTTTTTATTGTAAATGCAAATGCATGATGGGAAATTGATGGACAGTCCTGTAATATTATTGTAACTACACTGTAGAAACATTGTTTTACACACACCACAAAGCATTGTGGGATAGCATTAAAACTGGTACTTTCATATTCTTTCTAACATAAAAAAGTCAAGTTTCCGTATTAGTAAAATGTTATTTTAAGGTTAGTAAAATGTTCCTGCAACATTCTCTCAGTCATTCAAACACCTGCTTTGAACAAGCAAGAAAGAAAGAGAAATAAGAACACACACAAACGTTCTTCAGCCACAACTTCACAAACAGCATTAGCAGCTTCACTTATAGTAATACTAACCAGAATGATTTTATTTCTGTCATGCATCTACAGAAGTTCTTATTGAGAATTCACAGAGGTTAAGTTGTTGATGTCTTATTGAAAATGTTTTTTGAGATCACCATCATAGAGATCAGGGTTTGCTTCAGTTGTGCTCTTGACCCTCAACTTTTGCTGCAATACTTTTTTCTGCAGCAGTTGCAGTTGTTTTCAGAAAACATTTTTTCATATATATAGCAGATCAACAAGTCTGTTTTAATAGCAACCTACTGACTGCACTAAAATGGTTTAAGTGACCCAACTGATATAAAAATAAATAATTTGAAACACTGTTGTGGTTCATAAACTGATGTTTAACAGTGCATAAATATAACATTATATAACATATAATTGAACTTTTTTTTAGGTTATTTATACACTCACAGACATCAACATTTTGCGTATGAAACACAACAATAGTGATATGTTTCATGCCAGCATACAAAACATGTTCATGGCTCCAACCATGCATTGCTGCAATTTTGTTTTTCGGGATTGTCACCACTGTTGAGGATTGTACGACAACAATACAAAATACAACATTGTATTGTATTAATGCAACTGTAATCACAGCAACACTGCTGAATAAACACAGAACATTATTGTATTAAATCAACAGTATATTTCTTGTATATTACTTGGTGTAAATTCATGGCAATTAGTTGCCAGGAGTTTCCTGTAAAAATACAATACGTTTTTAACAGTGTATGTAAGCAACAAAAATGTGAATTTGTAAACAAAGTTGACATCATGTGCATGCATATAATGTTTTCATAGGGTGTTTTGTGATCGTCAACTACTGGCTTGGCATGTATAGCATAGTATTCTTTAGCATAGTGTTTTTTGTTTGTTTGTTTGTTTTCAATGAAATTAATATTTTTGTATAAATTTTACTTAATGTTTTTCATGTTATTCTACTCATTTTTAATGATTGCTTGTAAGCATCTAATTTTAAAATTTCAAATTTTTCTAATGTGTTACATTTAATCAATAATACTGGATGTAAAATTTGAAACAATGTTGAGTAAATAAAATGAATATTTTTTTACTGTGCATGACCATCTCTCGCCCTCTTCCTCACAGACCGTTCGTCCCAGACCTCCTGAAGATTCTTCATTCTAAACATGAGAATCCATCAGTAAGTGTCTGAACTGCAGCTCCTCTCAAGATAATCAAGAAAACTCTCTTCAATTCTAGTTTGATTGTTTTATCAAGCTTGTGGAAGGTTTATAATATTGTTGATGAACTTCAGTCAGTCGTTCTTCTTGTTTGTTCAGATCAACAGGAAGATGCTGCAGTGAAAGGCGGAGCACAAATGAACCAATCCTGAGCTGTGTGGGCGGAGCCACATATGATTGACAGGTGTAATTAGTGAAGAGTTGATGAAGCATTGTATTTCTTTGTAGTTTAGGAAACATGATGTAACAGTGATGTTAAATAAATGTTATTGTAAACATAAATTTGAAGCTCACTGTGTTAACATTTTAAAAATATATTTTCCTGTAGTATTTCAATTGCACACCTTCACAATGGACAATGCATTGTTTTTTGGTCTCAATATTATCAGCTTGAGTTTTCTGCCTGTGTTTCTGTAACTTTCCCTTTAATCGATCAGTTTTATTTGAAATTATCTTATATGTGTTTGTTCAATCAAACTTCCATCAGAGGACACCATCTCTGCTCCTGACATCAACACTGATGTTGGTCAGCTGTCAGTCATCAATAATCACCTTTGTGTGTGTTGTTTTATACTGCACTGTGTTTAAAGTACTTCATATGTTTGTATTATAATTCTGAGCACATCCATTCAGCATATTCTCTGGTTTCTTCAGTCTCTGTTTGGTTTAATAGCGTCTATTTACCTCATTATTATTTGAAAATGTTATTTGCTTCAGGGACACAATTTTATTAAGAAAATGTAAAAACATTTAGATGCCTCATTTGAATATCAGTTCTGATTGGTCAGTTTCGTAATGAGAGCCCACTGGGAAAAGTTACGTCCAGTGGACGTCTTTTTATGTTTTTGCTGACTTTGAAAAGACGTCCACCGAGGAGCCAGAATGAAAGTTTTCATGACGTCTTTTTTTACGTGTTCTGTACGTCCGATTTAGACGTTCAAGGTTAAAAACTAGATCAAAAGTGGTCAGTAGAAATATTTTCAACATCATTTAAGGTTCATGTTTGACCCATGTCTGAAGCATACATTGAAAAAAACACCAACTTGTTGGCCGGCGACAGCCTTTTGAAATCACTACCGGTTCCCTTTCAAGTGAACTGCATTCTCTATGGGCCGCTATGGGGAAAAGTATACCCACGCCGCCATGCTGAGGGGAGTGCAGGCCAGATTCATGGCAAACACTAAGTACCAACTCTACCATTTCCATGGGAGTTGCCCCTGGGACGTTGTCTGTGACAGTATCCCTTATGGCCAAAGGCCTAAGCTACATACCCAACTTAATTGTTATGGGCTCGGCCCGGGGTAGAGGTGAAGGCTTGGAATCAGGAAAGATTCCTTTAAAGGGATACGGCTAAGAACCTAGCATTTTATACTAAGTCTTCCCTGTCCCACATTATGCTGGCTTTCACATAAGCATGCTGAAGGAGCTGTCTCAACAGATCTCTAGCAGCAACACCCTGTTTAGATAGGTATCCGAGGACACATAGGGGGAATGGCGCCCAAGATAGGGCATGAAGCAACTGCACGAAGCCCTCACCATATAGGATTTTAGAAAGAACACAGAATAATATCGTGCGAATTTACCACAGTGTGGATTTCAAAAAGTGTGCAAAGACTTCACATGCACACCAACCATAGCATGGATTTTCAAATACTGTTCTAAGGAGGGCCTCTCATGGCACTCTGAGCAGCTCATACATGGAATGGTGCCTCTCAAAACAGTATGTTTTAGAGTCATCATCTCGATCTGTGAAAATAACACTGGAGCGCTTTGGGGGAAAAAACATAGAACAGTCTCATATGAGAGGAGGACTACGAGCTCACGAGTAGCGCGCTCATCAAGCGAGTACGTTTGCAGTCTGCAAGACAGGGGCGTAACTTGAAGTAGCAGGCGTAACTTGAAGTTGTCCAAATCACACAGAACCACGTGAGATCTCAAAACGATAAGTTGTTGGCAATATGGCGGCTTTAATTAGGGCACAGGGTAGAATATTGATTACGTTTTAAGGGAGACAGGGGTTTAAGGCAGGATTTGATGCATGATGTGTGTGTAGATGTTAATGTTAGGGGACAATGTGAGAGATGTGTACGTTTTAGTAGGAAAACATATTATCTGATCCACACTCCGGAACAGAAGAGGGTGGTAATGCACCAATAAGCTGGATGCCAACTGCCGTTAAACTGGAAAGAAGACAAATATGATATTGCTATGAGTGACAATGGTGAGAATATTTTTTTTCCCAAAATAATTATTTAAATTGAAGTGTATAAGTCATGTTCATACAGTGGTATTTTTTTGGAGTTAATAATTTATTAAAACTAAGGCGTAAAGTAAGCAACATATAAGCAAAAGGTTTAAAGACGCTATCCCCAGGTTTCACAGGCTTAATCTAAACCCTGTCTGTGACCTACATAATATAGCATATTTGTGATTTTGCTGTAAACATGTTTTATAATGCATAACTAACAGGGGAGCTCCATTAAGTACACGACTCATTAGTGGATTTAAATAAACCATATATACTTCTTGAAGACAATTACTAAAATGTCTATTTATCATCTGACTGGATAATGTTTGACAAGTATTGTAGATGAGCACATCTAACAAACATGAAAAAGGTGTCTGGAAATTACATTGAAATAACATGACTCTAAATCCTGAGAGTGTTTTTTTGGTCCATAAACAGTATAAATTATGCCTAAATGAACCTTAAATGATGTTGAAAATATGTCCACTGACCACTTTGAACTAGTTTTTAACCTTGTAAGGAGGTTCTGTGAACGTCTAAATCAGACATACAGAAGACGTCAAAAAAGACGTCATAAAAACTTTCATTCTGGCTCCTCAGTGGATGTCTTTTCAACGTCAGCAAAGACATAAAAAAGACGTCCACTGGACGTAACTTTGCCCAGTGGGGCAGATCAGATTTAATGAGGTATTGCGATTTGTACGTTATTAAAACTGCAGTTTGGTACTTCTCTGCAGTGCTGGCATTTGTGAAAATTTGCACTGGCTATTTTGAGCTACTGGCATATAATATGCGTCCATATAATGGCGTGTGATCCCTATAAATACACGCATACAGAATTACAGTATTTCAGAACTCATGCAAATATAACCTGTTCTTTCTTAAGTGAACACTTAGGGAACTGTTGGGGGGGGGGTTCTGATGTGTATAGGGCTGTGAATCTTTGGTTAGGCAGTAATTCGATTCACAATTCATAGGTTTTCGATTATTTTCGATTATCGAACTATTTTTGCAAATTTAGAACGATTCAAAATTAAATTTGATTTGATTATAACGATTCGATTCTGCACTCTTTAAGTGCATTAATAGGATTATTTAAATGCTTGCCCTAAAATCTTTAAATGCTTAGTCAGGAGGCAAATTACACCATCCTTTTTGGCCATTCGTGAGTTCAGGTTTTTTTAATGTATACATAAATTAAGTGAAAAAAAAGATAACAATCCAGCCTTTTTGGCATAATATGACATGTTTTTAAAAGTTAGTTTTACATAAAGAAAAAAATATTTCTTCTTCTTCGATGTTTAACGGCGGTTGGCATCCACAAAAAAAAAAAAAAAATTTAGTTTAGACAAACAGACATCAAGAATCAGTGTGAGCATCACAACAACGGTGACCATCAAAAAAGCATGTTGTAGCCAATAAAAACACATCCATGGCTCCCATCATGCATTGCGGCATGAATAAATTGTGGGCTGAACTGTCTTTTTAACTTTTTATTCTAACTATATTTTATTTTTGCTGTTTTTATGTGAATTTTTAGTTTCTAGTTTTGTGATGTTCAGAGTAGATCTGTTTATCTGGATATGCTGTTTGTCACCGTTGTTGAGATTCATAAGCTGATTCTTGTTATCTGTGTGTGCCTAAAATAAAGACTCTTTAATTAAAAAAAATATATATAAAAACAGAATCACTTGCAAAAGATGGCTAAAAAATGTGTAGAAAATGCATATGCTTTCGTTGTGAAATCACAGCTGTCACAATCAATAATGGAAGTTTTATTTAGAGAAAACACTGTAAATTAGTTCAGTATCTCAGGTCAAACAACGATTACATTAAAACATAATCATCACTACCCGATGACTTTTGCTCTTGGTTTGCCAAACAAATTTTAAAAGTAAAAAGCCACAGGCCAAGATCCCAACTAAAGCAAACACTGACCACTGTAATGGTGACACACAAATTGTGATTTTCTCGGTTGGTGATTCTGCTTGTTAACATCAGGTGTCTTCAATAATGGTCAATCATAACTCAATTAACTTCTTAATTATCTCATTAACTTCAACTCTGCTTCAGTGTTACTTTTAACACTGCTTCAGTGTTTATATGTGTCCACACTCAGAGTGTTAAATTAACACTGGGGATTTTGCTGTGTAGGTTTAGAAAAAAAACAACAACTTTTGTCCATTGTTAGATAATAGTTTAATTATGCTATGGCATGGCATGGCATACGTAAAAATATATGTAAGCCAAGATTTAAAAAGAACTTTAAATGTATTATATATAAGCTAACATTTTGTCACACCGCGGCATAGCCATCCTTTCAAAAGTGACAGAAATGTCAAATACCATCATTTTTTGTATGCAGCATATGTATTATCATTATTATTATTATGTTTACAATGAATTATCTTCTTTTTTATTATATTTAATTTGCTATAAGAAATCAAATACTCTGCTCGACAATAATCATTTGTAATCTATACATTTTTCCTAATGGCAATTTTATTATTGTTTTATATAGGCTACTACATTTAATTAGCTGTTATTTTAATTTTCTGCACTTAAAAAGGTAAAAAATATACTTTATAGTTTCTCTACTGTAATGATGTCAATTAGCACTGCATCATTCATAAATTGTATTTCTTAACGTTCCATCAGTTCATTCTACTTTTATTCAGTTTAGCTTTAGATAAAGCCTGGCACATCTATAAGAGCGAGACATCTTCTCTTTCAGTGTGAAAACTTCTTCATGCAATTTTCACATAATAAAATGCTATAGAAGCTATTTAACTTTTTCTCTCCATCAGCGAATAATGATCCTGAAAGAAAACACGCCAGATGTCTGTTTGCTAAAGTTTAGGTGAGAAACCCCAAAGGCCTTGTGTCTTTTATAAATATCCAGAAGTCTTCTGTTATTTGCTGCACAGAGTCATGTGGTTTAGGGAAGTGTTCATTGTTCAGAGCATCTGATTGGACCAAAAGTCAGTGCAACTTTAGAATATTTTTGGCTCAAGATCTCAGAAGAGAATATGTTAAATAGTTCAGTAGCTCATAGATGAGCAGATCTGATAAATGTGAACTAAAACCCATATTTTAATGTCATTGGTTAATAAATCAACTTTATTTCTTAATCTTGTTTTTCATTAGTTGACAGTGTAGCGTGTTGTTCATGAATGATTTCCTGGTTCTCTTTTAACTCCTTGGTCTCTTTGCTTTTGTTTCCAAACTGATGATGGACTTCACGTTATTTATTACTCAATATATTAGGAGAAAATGAGTTGTTTTTTTTTCAATAAAAAAGTATCATGATGTGTTCATGTTCTGTTTTAGCTGATAAAAAAATAATTTTCCTCCTGATTAATTCTGTGTTTCAGGGGTTTCTAGTGCTGGTTGGGGTGTGAGTTACAGTCCTTCACACATCTGTGCACTAAAGAACTCATCAGTGATAATGAGCTGCACTTATACATACCCTACTGGATATAAGATTGAGAACGTGTTCTGGACCAGAAACCCTGTGAAGGGTAAAGAGAATATAGATCTGTCTGAGGATCCTGAATACAGTCAGAGGCTTCAGTATCTGGGAGACAAACAGCAGAACTGCACCATCAGACTGAGTCATGTGACACAGAAGGACCAACACATGTACTGGTTCAGATTCATCACTGATAAACCTGATGGAAAATGGACTGGTAAACCAGGAGTGACTCTCACTGTCACAGGTGACTTTCATGAGGCTGAGCTCTTCTTCTGTGCATTATGTTGAATAATAATCAGTGTATGACAGCAGCACTAGATATAATGTGTGTGTTGTGTTCAGATCTTCAGGTGGAGGCTCCTGAGAGAGTGACAGAGGGTCATAATGTCAGTCTGACATGTAAAAGCAGCTGCACTCTGACTGACAGAGCAACATTCATCTGGTACAGAAACTCACAGCCATTAACTGAGAGAAGAGACAGAAACAATCAACTCCTGCTGCAGTCAGTCAGAAGAGAGGATGCAGGCAGATACAGCTGTGCTCTACATGGACACACTTACATCTCTCCTGCTGCTCAGCTCAATGTCTCTTGTGAGTACAGACAGATGTTTTCTCTTAATCCTTTACTTTGAAAGTTGTCATGATTACATTTTTCTGATTAATGGACAGTTTGTGGAAGCCCTTGTCCTTTTTCTAAAATCATAAGTCATTTAATTGTTTCATTAACAACACTGCTTCAGTGCTACTTTAATACTCTGTATTGTGGAAACACATGAACATAGAGAAGTGTTTAGTTAACTCTGGGGACTTGTGAAGTATTACATCAATCATTACCTGTTTAAATTACGTATGACTGACACATATGAATCACAGTAAGTTTATTTATGTAATCCAAACTGATGGAAAATGAATTAAATAGTTAAATATTTGTTAAGTGTGTAAGCAAAAGATATAAACACTCTTTTCTTGACAGGCCTGGGCGAAATTAAAAAGTTGTCTTTCTTCTGGACGGTCAAACTAACTGTCAATCACACTAGCATCCAATAAGAAAATACTATGAAATACTGGGCCTTAATTTTCAACAGTCTCTAAAAGAAAAAAAAAAAAAATATATAATGTCTAAGGTTGAGAAGGAAACTGTTTACAAATGCAGTGTTTCATCAATGAATAAAAATGCATAGAAATACAGAATATACCCTGAATACTTTCACCAGACACCTGTAGATCCTCCAGAGGATCCTGTGATCTCCATCAGTCCATCTGGAGAAATAAAGGAGGGAGATTCAGAAATATCTTATTTATAAGTCTTATGCAATGACAATTTTTGTTTGTTTGATTGTATTTTTTCTGTTTTAGACTCACCAAAGAGGGTCTCAGTGTCCATCAAAGTCAAAGTCTATACGCGTGGAGCGTAGCAATTCATCTTCATGTGTATGTTGTTTTATTCTGTACTGTTTTATTCTGTACTGTTTTATTCTGTACTGTGTTTAAAGTCCTTCATATCTTTGTAATATAATTCTGAACACATTCATTCAGCATCTCCTCTGGTTTCTTCAGTCTCTGTTTGATTTAATAGCAGCTCATACATCATTATTATTTAAATGTGTTTGCTTGTATATTTCCTGCTTCAGGATGCATTTTTATAAATAACATTTAAAATAAAATTTACTCTGTACTTTTATTTTTGATACTTTGGCATTAATTAAAAAATGTAAATAAAATAATTGGAAAAGGAGCCTCTCATACATGATTGCAAAAACATCCCTAATTATCATAATAAGTGTGAAATATCCAGCAGAACATCTGCTTACACAAATCTGTTCTCTAAACATCTTATAGAAAAAGATCATAACTTTCTTTAATTAGTTTGACTCAAATTCAAGTTATTTTTAGTCCAGTAATGGTAAAGGGAGGGGCACTGATATTTCTGCATGTATAAAATAAATAAATAAATAAAACATAATAATAACAAATGTTAATCACTGCTGCTACAGAAAGACAAACACACTCATACTTCAGTGAAAACTTCTACAGATGAAGCTCATGTAACATAATTCCTGACATATTTTTTTTTTTACCAAAGACCTGATAATGAGTGATTATGAGCAGTTTCTGTGCAATGAAACAGGAAGATGAGATGTTACTGGGCGTGTCCATTTTATGAATATCCAGTATTTCCTCATAACTTCACTGTCTTGAATATGATCTGCTGATTTCTTACTTAGTCAGTGTGAGGTGTTTAGGGGAGGGACTTTCTCACTCTTCAGAGCGTCTGATTGGACAAACATCAGCATATCACCAGATCATGCATATTTGTGACCCTTTTTCTATGAAAATAGTGTGTAAATATGATTAGGATTATGTGTCAAAAGATATTATTAGAAAAAAGAAGATCTCAGAGCTGATAGACACACTAAACTGAAGAAATAATTCACTCAGATCATTTATCAGATAGTTGCAGACAACTGAACTATGGCCTAATCCTGATTTAGTCTGAACCCAGTCTGTGAAACCAGGCCTTAATGTCTTAATCGTTTTCCAAATTTTGCTTCTCCTATCGGTAATAACTTCTACAATACTGTACATAAATAAAGGCTGATCAATCACTGTTGATTTTTCCAGAGACAGTACACTAAACGTTTAGTTTTTGTAATTAACATGTTTAAGTACACCGCAAACACTTCAGAAGGATGCAGAACAATTCTAAGATCTTTGAGAGCTCTTAGAGTAACTTCACTTTTAATTTTCACTTTAATTTTCACTTTTAATTTTTTTTAATTTGAAATAAAATTATATATAATATGTAATTTTTTGTAGTCATTACAGTATATGCTGTGACAGATATCATGTGTGTTACAAGCTTCTGTTTGAAAAGAGCATCCATGTGTACGCAGTGTATGTGTAGAAAAAAACGATTACAACATTATAGAACAATCATTTATGAATTCAATTAGCCTATTTACTTTACATATACATCACCTTTCTCATCAATATGGTTAACAGTAAAGATTAATAATAAGGAAAAGAAGCACATCACAAATAGTCTATCGTTAAATCCTGTCCTACTGTAAATAAACAGAACATCTCCACTTATTAACTACCTAATCATGTACCTTAAAGAAGCACAAATAAAGATATAGATGCAAACAGAATACAGTGACGTCATCCTTTATTTTGATAAGCAGTTATTTTATGACCCAGAACGCGTTGGTGAAACTAATGCATCTAGCAAGAACTTAATACACAAAATAAACATATATTCAAGCATTTAACATTTATGAATTAATTAAACATCAGTAATGAACAAGACTGCACAAATTATAGCGATCACGAGGAATGTCCACGTACAGTAAAGTGGATAGTGTACAACTCCACATCAGTTATATTCAGGTCTGTAGTGCCACCTGCTGGCGCAGTTTTGTAACTTCTTAGAGAAAATTAAGTCATTATAACGACAAATCTACTATGTCGAGATAACAAGAAAATTAAGTCGTTTTAACGAGAAAACGACATTCGTGGCCTGAAGGTGGCACTGCTGGCCTCCTGTCGGCAATGGCATGTACCCTTTCAGCCAGAGCTGGGCCACATGTGGCAATGACGGCACGGTGGGGATCCTGAGAGAACAACATGAGGGCCGATTGTTGATGGGAGGAGTGTGGCCCAGATCAGTCAGGTGATATGTGGCCCAAATCAGGCTAAGATCTGGCAGCATATTATGAGATCAATGATAAACAAGATAGATACAATATTGCATGATAATGGTTAAATGATCACATACATTTTAAAGAAGTGTAGTATTGTTAAAATGTAGTCTTTGAATAGGCAAGTCAAAACAGAATGAAACATTATCATTTAGAAATTAAGCAAATCAGGCAAGTGCATTAAACTGCACTTAATTATGATTTTATTAAATTTTATATTACTATTCTTGGTCCAAATAAGAGAGAGAGTATTTAACCATTATCATGTAATATTAATTTGGTTTACTATGGGACACACACTGATCTATAATAGAGAGCTGGGCCCATCATCTTTATTAGTATGCTATCATGCACAAGCATTAAATAAAATGATCATGAAAGTATTTTATTTTTATTTATATCCTGTATCCATGTGATACTTGCTGCGAGGAACAGATCCAAATTCAAACCGCATTCATTGGTCATATGTATCTCCTTCCTCTGTAGCTATAGTAACTATTTAAAAATGTCCCTTTAAGAAGTGTTACATCAAGTTTTACGGCAGCGATATCAAACGCTCATTGGCTCTCGTCGGTTTCGTCAGAGATTGTGACATGCCGTGTTTCCGGTGGTGCGTGTTTTGAATGAGAAACGCGTGTCTTGAGGGAGTGGATCGGGATAGTATTTTCAGCGTTTAACAACTTAAATTATGCCCTGCTCCTCACACTACTATTATATTCTGCCAGAGAGGACTGAAACTGCAATGTATCATCATTTGGACTACTGTGGTACTGCTCTTTGTCACATCTGTACTAAATGATTATGATTAAGTTACATGTATCTATCTGTTATCTTTCTCTTATAGATTGTATACTTTATACACTCACTCTTTATTGGTTGATTTGTTCTTTATAAAAATAATTCGAAAAACCACAGTTTTTTTATTGCACAGTTACATGATGTGTTGGTTTTAAGTCTGATTTTATATTCAGTTTAATGTACTATATTGGCATACACTGACAAAAACACTTTTGTCCAAAGTGACTTACAGTGAATTCAGGCTAATAGTTTTCACCTATCATGTGTTCCCGGGAAATCAAACCCCCAACCTTGCGCTTGCTAAAGCAATGCTCTACCACTTGAGCTACAGGAACACTTCAAGACTATATAAAAAAAAATAAGTGAATATTTCACTTACAACACTTACAGAAAAGAAAATTCTGATATAATTAAGTAAAATCAGTTGTTGTTTTAAATACATTTTACTTGTTTGATGCATTGCTGGTAATTAATTTTAATTTAATTTTACTATTATAATGTCAAAATAATACGATGTGTAGTTAAGAGTCTTTTATTAGGAACAAATAATGCAAGAAATAGCCAACACACAGAAAGCTATGATGCTTAAGATCACATTAAAATAGTTTAAACAGCTTAAGCAATAGTAAACATCCATGTTCAATGGCATATTAAACACATTACAACTCCAACATTGGCAGTTCTATGCATGGATATGACAGCTTCTTAATCTCGTGTAATCAAAACATGACTAACAGACTGCAGTTACAAATAAAACCTGTTAACTAAGCCCCTGACCCCCTTAGCAAAAAGTAGTATACTTCAAGTTTATTTTATTAAGTTTACTTAAGTAAAGTTCAAGTATACTTTTAAGTATACTTTATGTAGCAAGTATACAAAGTGCTCTAGTGTTCTAGTAGTATACTTGTAAGTGTACTGTTTCAATACTGATTGGGAGTAAATCGGCCCACTTTCTAGTATATAAAATATACTTTTAAATATACTTTAAGTATGTTATACTTAAAGTATATTTAAAAGTATATTTTATAAACTAGAACGTGGTCCGTAGCAAACTTTGAGTACACAACTAGTTTACCTCTATGTTTGTAGTTTGTACTGCAATTATAATAAAAGTGAACTTGATTTACTGATAGTTTACTAATTAAATAATTTGTACACTTATACTGCAAGTATACTCCTAAGTTTTCTTTAAGTGAACTTTATATCATACTTTAAGATTACTATGTCCTTCTTTAGGATATAATTTGTATAAATTTTGTTACATGAATATCTGAGCATGCAAAACATACAAAGAAAGAACAGTGTATCTGCTTGTAAACAAAAAACATTTCATTCTAGCTTTCATGCATTCTTTTTTTAAACACGTTAATGTGGGTTAGTTACAAAAAAAAAGTTGATAGATGCAGGCTATACACACTTTAACTACACAGAAATCCTTGCAAAATACCAATCAGACAACGGATGAGGAGATTTCGCTCAAGAGCAATTGATGACATGGCTGAGAAGAAAATATTTAAGTGTAGGTATTATTATGGTTTTTATGACCTAGATGTACATTTTACCAGTTGTTACCTACAGTTTATACAAACATTATGGTCATCGACCAGTGATTGATATCTCAAACATAATAATAGCGGTTAGACGTTAGACGTTGAAAATAAAAATCGGGTTGACGTCAAGCTCCAACGTTCGGCAGATGCTGAATTTTGGCTGGAATAAACACCCCCCATCCCAAAAAACATAAAAAACTGTGAAATGCATGGTAGTACACGTATTACCATCACTTATTACTAACCAGATTGATTTTATTTCTGTCAGATGTCTACAGAAGTTCTTTTTAAGAATCAACAGAGGTTTAGATGTTGATGTTTTATTTTAAAATGGTCACCATTATTGTGATCAGTGTTTGTTTTAGTTGGGTAGTTTGACTCTTGGTTTAGTAAATTTGTGATTCCTGTAATAGTGTTTACCAAAACACACAATTTGTTATAAAAGGAGCCATAAATTAAGAAAAGGTGATACAGTTTTCATCATCATGAAGAAAAATGATTGAGGAAAAATATATTTATTGTCATTGACCCAAAATGGTTATTTATTATTAAGGAACAATCAGACATTCTGATTTTTTTTTTGTGAGAAAAAGCTTTTGAGTCAGATCAACAATCAGCGTATGAATATCAACAATGGTGACATGCTTCATGCAGCAATGCATGCTGGGATAGAATAAAATGCATGGCTCCCAGCATGCATTGCTGCATGAAGCATATCACCATTGTTGAGATTCATACGCTGATTGTTGATCTCTGTGTGTGTGTCAGCATAAGTTAATTTTATTTGAGCTCATGTTTGTTAAAAGATTTTAACTGATTGTTATAATACTGCTGGATCTCATGTGGCAGAAACACAGGGTTCATAATATGAATGTACTAATGGAACAACATAATTGTTAGATTAAAAAACAACAGCAAATCAGGCTATTTCATGATGATTATAAAACCATTAACAGGTAACAGCCATCATCTGATATCATGTCACTTTAGCTTTCTTTGATGCTGCAAATGTGGTGGACAAACAAACTGTCACAGCAGCCACAATAGCCAAAATATATAATAAGTGTTAAGAGCCCAACTAATGGAAACACTAATCACTGTTATGGTGTTTAACTGTTATGCTGTTATGGAAATTAAACACATTAGAGTTAAACCTCTGTTAATTTTCAATAGAGCTTTTGTAGACGTCAGACAGAAATAAAGTCAGTCTGGTTAGTAATAAGTGAAGCTGGTAATGCTGTTTGTGGAGGTGTTTAATATGTCCAATGTCTTCCTGACGTCACATTGATGTACTGTGCCTGCTGGATGGTGTTCTTTTTCTTCTTCACTTGTGTATTTTTGAAAAATTTTTGCACAGAAGATGCATACTAGCATCCTCTACCATAAAAGAATGAAAACACAGATTCTAGGAGTATAGCTCAAATATATTTAGACTCTTTGTAAGTATAAGTCAAGTATACTTAAATGTAATTTTAAGTATATTTCTGAGAAGTACATAAAGAGCATTTCTGAGAAGTACATAAAAAGTAAACTAAAAGTATACTTTCCTATTTTTTTCAGTTTAAAAGAAGTATACTAATAGCACACTTGAATAAACTTCTTTTTCGTAAGGGCCACCCCCCAAAAACTCCTTGGCCAAGGGAATTTGGAAAGGTTTTTACACTAATAAAAAACCTGAAAAAGAGATTCTAGAAATTTCTAAATGTAAAATTATTTTTTCAAAACAGTTTTATCAAATGAGGGTAAATAAGTCTCTCACTTCTGTCCCTTTTAACCAGTTTACAGCAAAGACAGAACGAAGGACTAGATGCACATGAGAAATATTCTGTAATTAAGAAAACAGACAAAAGAAATTGCTCTTTAAAACCCGATTAGTAACTTAACTCGTTTGAGTAAACAGATTGCCTTGATTTAAACCATGTAAGTTTTAAAACTTTGCATTCAAGTAATTAAGTGATTAACTAAGTGCTGATTGTGAATTAGTGATGAACAGCTGCTGTTAACAAACAGAATCACTGAAGAAAAGAGAAACACAAGAACTACTACAACTGACTTCAGACACAGCCTGAACAGACACAGATGAAATCAACTGAAATAAAATACATGAAATCTCTCAAGATCTGATTAAACAACCCCACAAACAGCATCACCAGCTCCACTTATTAATAACCAGACTGACTTTATTTCTGTCAGACGTCTACAGAAGATCTTATTGAGAATGAACTAAGGTTTAGATGTTGATTTATTGTTTCATTTGAAGTAACCATGTTAGAGATCAGAGTTTGCTTAAGTTGACCTCTTGACAGTTGGTTTCTGTTTTAGTCCCTTTTTTTGGATGTTATGTGTGTTTCTAAAAACGTGTTAATTGTAATTCAAGAGCCCAGAGGAAATATCATCAGCAGTTAAACTGTACATAGGTGTAGGTTGTTATACTTTATGTTGGTGATGATAATCATCACTTATTGATCTATATTGTGTCTAATCTGATGAAACACTGTAGATGTTGTGCTATTAGATTAAATGCTAATAGTTTAGGTGATTCTAAGATCCATTGGATCTGTGATCATTAGTTAATATAAAAAGGATTTTCCAAACAACTTGGTTTTCTATAGTTTTAAATAGTCACACACAGAGATCAATAATCAGAATATGAACCCCAACAATGGTGACCATAAAAAAATGCAGCAGAGCATGCTGGGAGCCATGGATGAGTTTTGTACTACAATAGTACCCAGCATGCACTGCAGCATGTTTCTTTTTTTCTTTTTTTTTCGTCACCATTGTAGTGGTTCATATTCTGATTATTGATCTCTGTGTCTGACCAGTTTCTGCCATAGAAAAAAGATATTTCTGTATGATAGTCTTTGGAAAGTACATTATATATTAAATAATCATTACAGAACCATTGGATCTTAGTATCATTATTACACCAATTAATAATACAGCACCTGTTTCACCAAAGATAAGACACCACACGGATCAAAAATGAAAGTTTTCAGATGAAGGTGCCATGTATTCATTGCTTTGTCTTTGTAGTCTAAAGGATTCAATTGATTTTAATTCTGTCCAGATCCAAATTATGATGATCTGTCTTCATAATAAATGAATATTTAAAATAATAAATTGTGTTTTAAAAATCTGTCATGCCCTAGGTTTGTGTAATGTAGTGAGATATTATGTGTAAGTTTGTAGTGTTGTCAGCTCCAGGTTTTCAAGGTTAGCTTGGCTGCAGTTTCACTGTGTCCATCTGTCACCAGAGGTGTCAAGTCCAGGGGTCAGAAAGTAAAAGTCCTGCCATATTTTTGTTCCACCCATGAACTCAGCAGCTGATTTCACCAGAGGAGGAACCAAGTCATTCCTTTCAAGTCAGTGACTTTTACTTTCTGACCCCTGGACTTGACACCTCTGGTTGTAAATTAATGGTTGAGAGCTGTAAATTAACAGTACTTTACTGGCACCCCTGCAGTCAGTAAATTACTGTTATTTAACAGCACAATTAATTACAATGTGGCTCTTTCCTTTGCAGTCTCTTTCTTTCTGTGAAACTGAAGAGAAGCACTTTTGTGAAAATATAATTATAGTTTTATATGGCATTATATGGCAATAATTGCATTTTTGCATTTAATATGGTTTTGAAACTGTAAGAAGTACACTAAATGCAGAAAAAAAAACATTTGAGATTTTTTTATTATTCTGTCAACTAGAATAACATTTGAAAGAAGTACAACAACAGTTAACATGCACTAACACACAAATGTTTCCATTTACAAACTTAAGGGGACGTTTCTCAACAACAGTAAAGTAACGTGAAAACATTTCACATTCCAATATGTGCATATTTCTCTCTCCTGCTACCTATTTACAATCCAATAAAGCATGACAAGTTGTATTTTTCATCTGAAAGTAAAAGCTTATGTCAGTAAAAGGACAAGCCAGGATCACTGGAAAATCAAGGTTCAGTTTGTTTTCTTGTTCGTGTCATCCCCTGTTTCTCTTCTGCAGACATATTTTCTTGCCAATAAATACACTCCAAAACCTAGCAGAGCTGCTCCTGCCACTGCTCCTCCTGCTGCTCCTATTGCTGCTGCCTTTGCTGCAGTTAATGCAAGTGCTCCTGCTTTAGCAGCTACTGCACATCCTGCTCCTCCTACTACTATTCCTACTCCTCCTCCTACTGCTGCTCTAGTAACACATTTTTCCTGGAGGATTTTATCCTGAATCTCCTTATAGTCCAGCTCAGTGTATTTCCTTGTTTTGTTATTCTCTCTCATTTTTTTTATCTTCTCCAGAAGATCCGTGACTTGAGATTGATTTCCATTGACATTATTAAAAACACAATAACATTTTGAACACTGATGAACTACTGAAGACAGTAGTGAAGATTTTTTTATATAATCTTCTATTTTCACTTTTAACTCATCTCCATGAGTAAAGAGCACTATTGTGTGTTCAGAGACCTTTGCTCCAAAATTATCCTGGATACATTTCACAACTTTTCTGCTCTCCTCTGTGAATTTCACATCCACTCTAATCACCAGCAGAAATGCATCAACACCATCAACACAAGCAAATATCTGCTCTATTTCGGGTTGAACATCTGTAAACTCCTTTTCTGTATCAGGGAGTCCTACAGTGTCAATCACATTTATTGTGTGATCATTTACCACTGTTTGTTCTATTCTACAAATTTCTGTCACAGACGAGGGAGAAAAATCTACTTTAAATGCTTTTTTGCATCCACCCAGGATGGTGTTTCCTGTTGCACTCTTTCCTGCTCCAGTCTTTCCCAACAGAACAATATTCAGATCTGATTCTGTAAATAAGAAAAACAGATAAATTGATGAATAGAAAGATGGATAAACGATAGCATGAGATATTCAGTACTTACTTGAATGTTGTTTGCTGCTTTCTTGCATCTTTCTTGTTAATTCAGTTTGAACAATTTATATATTTTCTCCCTCTGTCATGATAAAGGATAAAAATGTAGAAATTATTAAAATTTAAAAAGTGCCTTATTATTTTGATACCAGCATAGGCCTGTACAAACAGCAATATCAGTTAACAAAACTGATCTATCAAATATTATTTTGTGTGATTTAGAACTACAAAAAAATAAAACACACACAAACATTCATTTTAATTGTTTTATTGTTTCTTTGCTTATTAACCAGTTTATTTTCCTGACAGTAACCTTTACAAAAAAAAAACAAAAAACAAAGTTCAGTTACTTGTTTTATGTGTGAATGACAATGAAAATAAAGAAATCAAATGATATTAAAATAAAAAAAAACAATAGTAATCATTCTCATCATAAGCATGGCTTAATTAAAATGTGCAAATCTTACGAAGAGTGTCACACCAGAATCTTCTTGAAAGATACAATACAACAACACATGCAAAAGCAGGACCTATTATTTTCAAAGTTTTTATCATAGCTATTTTTCTCTGAGTTTTCTTGAACATTGCACTGGTGTAGTATTCTCCTCTATTTTTCTCCACTATTGTCTTGGTCTTCTCCAGCAGTTCAGTGACTTGAGCTCCATCATTCACATTGTTTAACACATAATATCTTCCCCCACACTCATCCACTAACTTATGCAGTTCTTGGTTTTCCTTCAGAAATGTAACTATTGGTTTGGTTAACATGTCAGCTCCTGTGAACAGCACTATGGCAAATCTCTTAACATCTTCTCCAAAGTTCTTCTGAATCCATTCGACTGTGTTTTTCTCTTCTTCTGTGAATCTGTCCAGTTTGATGACCAGCAGAAACACATGAGGACCAGGAGCAGACATCTGCAAACTCTTCTCAATCTCAGCCTTTAGATGTTTTTCACTCATGGATGTGTGAAATAGCCCAGGTGTGTCAACCACTGAAATCTTCGTATCTTCCACATTTCCCTCATGTTTCTCAGACTGTTGAGTTGTAGATTCAGAGTAGAACCTAACTTCAAACACATCTTTGCCCAGGATGGTGTTTCCTGTTGCACTTTTTCCTGACCCGGTTTTACCCAGAAGAACAATCCTCAAATCTTCCACTGTGAAACAAAGATTAAAATAAACTAACCCTTTTCATTTCACAGTTGAATACAGAATTTATAACTTCATGCTTTATTCGCATTAAAGCAGAAATCAAACCATTATCTTTGTATTAGACTTGCCACGATATCATATTTCTCGCACCTGAACAGCATATGTGTTCAAACCAATTACACCATTAAGTGATGTTTGGACACTAGGTGATGCTATGGGATAATTTACAATGTGCATTGACTTTCTCAGAAACACTTGTTTTAATCAACAAATTATGACTTAATTTCCTAGAGCAAGAAACAACAACAACACCACAAATAAATAAATAAAAACCTTTAAGTGGACGGTGTATTGTACGGTGTCTCACTAACTTTAACTCTTTGGGGACTTGGGATTTAACTTGAGACTAGTTTGTGACTTGAAAGGAATGACTTGGTTCCTCCTCTGGTGAAATCAGCTGCTGAGTTCATGGGTGGAACAAAAATATGGCAGGACTTTTACTTTCTGACCCCTGGACTTGACACCTCTGACGTAACTTTGCCCAGTGGGGTGCTTTTAGAACGTTGTTGTTAAGAACCGGTGTGTTTTTCAGCGTTGCTATTGAATACAGTTGTTATCTGGGAATAAGCATGTTGGAACTGAACAATCAGAATCAAGTATTCCAGAGAGCTGTGTAGCACCGTGTCTTCACCGGACGCAACAGTTGTTGTGTGGCGCCGCGACGAGCTGAGCAGATTGCATGACAATAAAAACGTGCTAAAAAAAGACCCGCCCAGCGCAAGAAACATCAACACATAACACGTTTGATGAAGGTGCGCTGCATTAGAGAGACTGACATGATGAAGAACAGGTCAGAAGAGGGTACATCCTTATAAACAGCTGAAATGTTTTACCAGTACTTTATATTCAGCAATATAGCATCAGCCATGTGTACATGAGGGGAATATATATCACATACATATATAAGAATAAAAGTCTATAGCCTACTTACTTGATCTTGGTTGTGCTAAAGTCTCGTAGTCTCAGAACCCGATCTGCGTCGCACAGATGAGGAAACAGCTTTTATAGTTTTGGATTGTATGTGACGCACAAACAAAAGAAAAGCCACTCCTACTCATTCCTTATAGTCATGCCATTTCTTGTAAATCAGCCACGATAGCACTCTATACTGATGTAACCGAGTGAATGAGATGAGTGACATCAGTGAGCACCTATCAGTAGGGAGCCCTCCCTATTTAAGAGCTGGTTGGCTGTAGCCTGGCATGCGTCACGTTCGTCTCCGCCTCCTTCCTTGTTTACAGTGGCTGTAGGTATGTGCGGTAGCATATAGCAACTTCAGTTTTTAGTTTATTGTATGTACGGGACTAATTATTAGTGTTGTGTTTAGCCTGTCTTTCTTCTCCGGTTTCCCTCGGCTTGTCGCGGTGGGTGCATTTGCTGGCTGCTCGCCTTTCAGGTATGAGTGAACTGTTGGTGGAAAGTGTATTGTTTGTTTTCATGTGGGGGTTTAGGATCGGCTGATTGTTTTGAGTTATGTGCAGTGTCCCTGTAGTCCAGCTGAACAGCGGATTGCATGATTTGAGTGTTTGAGTATCCGTGCTTGTGAAAGGACGAGCACATTGTGTGAATGCATCGTCTACGTCCGGTAAGTGTTATTGTGTATATAACTAGTTACAAGCTGAAAACTTAGCAATTGAGGCATACATCTTAGTGTTTCTCTGTATTTGGTTTAGGATTTTCCCTCTCGTCCGGGCGATTTGTTTTCCTGGTGGTGCTATAAAACGCTAGTATAGCCCCGTCGATTCCTTACTTCTGGATTGAGAGAGAGCATCGTATTTTCCTGCTCTGCTGTCGCTACCGGGTGCACTACAAACTTGTTGCCATCGGTGCTGAGGTTCCACGGGTGGAGGATCTCTTGTGGTGGTGGTGGTGGTGTTTTCCCCGAACGTTTGCAGTGATTTTTCTTGAAGTCCTTGCTGTGTGTGTGAGTGCCTTCGGTGAATTAAGTTTAGTGATCCCTCCTCCCGTGGTTTGCCTCAGCCCTGTTAGTTTGTGTGTCTTTTTGATTGTGTCTTTGTAACCAGTGTTTTAGTATAGAAAGTGTGTGTGTGTGTTTATTCAGATGTGTGTTTTTGTTTACTTGAGTATGTGTGTAGCGTAAAATCTGGCCAGTACAGCTCCTGATTGCAGTTATTTTTAATGTGATGATGATTCTGCTTTAAAACAAACTTGTATTATTAAAATACTTTTTGTACATTTTCATATCCACGTCTCGGCCTACCATTATTAGAGAATCGAACCTGAGTGACCTAGTAATAATAACCTGAGTGTTGTCTATTTCCCGGGGCGAAATTCCCCGGGTGGCATAGTCGGAATCCTTTTTATCTGTAATACCACTCCCCCACCCGCCACACTGATAAAGTTTTATGTTTAATTGATACAGACCAACATAATCTGATCTCGTTTTCTCATTACTTTTCTTATCGTAACAAAATGTGTTTTATAAATACAGCTACAACATTCTGGGAAGAACTAAAAAGTCAAGGGTCAGGAGCCCAACTAAAGCAAATACTTATCTCCATAAGTGACATCAAACTTATTATTTTCAATAAACATCATAATATAAACCACTGTTAATACTCATTAAGTACTTTTTTAGATGCATTACAATAAAGTCAATCTGGTTAGTAATAAGTGCAGCTGGTGATGCTGTTTGTGGGGTTGTTTAATCAGATCTTGAGAGATTTTATTTATTTTATTTCAGTTGATTTCATCTAAGACTGTGTCTGAAGTCAGTTGTAGCAGTTCTTGTGTTTCTCTTTTCTTCAGTGATTCTGTTTGTTAACAGCAGCTGTTCATCACTAATTCTCAATCAGCACTTAGTTAATCACTTAATTATCTTTTTAACTTTAACTATGTTTCGTGTTACTTTGACACTAATTGACCTATCATACACAAAGAGGTGTGTTCAGGCGCATTGCTGGTGTATTGCTATTTTAAGGAGCTGAAAATAGACTGCGCCATAGACCAACTCAAACCTGGTCTAAAGTCTAAAGTCAATGGCGCAATATGCTTTTGTTATTTTACAGTGTGCGTTGGTAGAAATGCGTCGCAGGTCCAAAGTGCATGCACAGGGATGCGCATCACACAAACTTGCCAAATATTGAAAACAAAAGGATTACAGTGTAAAAGAATATTATTGTGTAGGCTACATTAATATAAAAATGTAATGATGAATAGTCATTGCGTGTATTAGAATTAGCCCAGTCAACACACCCATGTGTGTTCCCAGCTGGGACCCAGCTAATTTTGTCCTCGGTTTCCATGGTGGCCCCACATGGGTTAGCCCAGATGGGTTGATGATGGGCTCTTCCCACTGAGCAAAGTTATGTCCAGTTGACATCTTGTGGACGTCTTTTTATGTCTTTGCAGACATTGAAAAGACGTCCACTGAGGAGCCAGAATGAAAGTTTTTATGACGTCTTTTTGACGTCTTCTGTACGTCCGATTTAGACGTTCACAGAACCTCCTTACAAGGTTTAAAACTAGTTCAAAAGTGGTCAGTGGAAATATTTCAACATCATTTAAGGTTCATTTAGACATAATTTATATTTTTTCTGGACCAAATCAACACTCTCAGGATGCATTCAATTTAGACTCATGTTATTTCAATGTAATTTCCAGACACTGTGTTTGTCCTAAAATCAAGAAAATAAAATAATCTTCATGAAATAATGGAATAATTGACGATTGAGCATGTGGTAAAATCAACTGCAAATCAAAGACATTAAATCTCTGAAGATCTCAGCAGAGGAGGATCAATTTACATCATTTACATCAACTGGACGTAACTTTGCACAGTGGGTTGGTGTGCTCCATATCAAGCAGAGGTGTCAAGTCCAGGGGTCAGAAAGTAAAAGTCCTGGCATATTTGTGTTCCACCCATGAACTCAGCAGCTGATTTCACCAGAGGAGGAACCAAGTCATTCCTTTCAAGTCACAAACGAGTCTCAAGTTAAATCCCAAGTCCCCAAAGAGTTAAAGTTAGTGAGATAATTAAGTGACTAATTAAATGATGACTGTGCATTAGTGATAAACACCTGCTGTTATTGAAAATTACAGAGGATCGGATGATTTATTGTTTAAAATGATGTGACCATCATGGAGATCAGTGTTTGATTTAGTTGGGCTCTTGACCCTTTTAATAATACAAAGTAATTTGCTTTTAAGCACTTGCGGTTGTGTTACATAGTAAACATTAACACATTGCTGAATTGCTAAATTAAATTGCTCTTTTTTATCTAAAACATTTAATGAACACCATGAGGGTGTCTCTCTTTGGTTTGTTGCATGATGTACAGCTATTTCTGAATTACAAAAAAGTCCTATTAAACAAATATTATTGCAATTCTTAAATATTGGGGGAAAATTATACAGGCTCAGGATTTTAAACATGAGCACTTATCATATGATCCTCAACAGTGGTGACAAAATTATTCATGCTACAGTCCTTGATGGGAGTTTTACTATGGTGTTACCCAGCATGCACTTCAGCTTGAAGAGTTTTGTTGATTGTCACCATTGTTGAGATTCATATGCTGGGTCATGATGTCTGTGCGTCTTAGTAGGACAAGATTATAAAAAATATATATATATTCATTACATACATTAGATTTCAAAGTATTTCATTATAACTATTATACCAACGGTTTATTTGCATGTGGCAGTTCCACAAGGTAGGTTATTAAAAAAAAAAAACTGAACATATGTTAAATGAATTAAACTTTTTCTTGGAAATAAACAGACTGATGCCTAACAATTACTTTGTCATGTAAAACCAGCTAGTAATGGTTTTCTGCACAGCACTGATTCTGATCACACTGCTTTATAAAAGCACATGTACTTTTACAGGGAAATACCTAACACAAGTAGCCAAAGGTCAAGAGCCCAACTGAAGCAAACACTGATCTCCATGATGGTGGCATCAGTTTAACCAATAAAATATCAGCATCTGATCCTCTGTAACACACAATAATGGCAGGTGTTCATCACTAATGCACAATCATCATTTAATTAGTCTCTTAATTATCTCATTGACTTTAACTCTTTGAGGACTTGGGATTTGACTTGAGACTAGTTTGTGACTTGAAAGGAATGACTTGGTTCCTCCTCTGGTGAAATCAGCTGCTGAGTTCATGGGTGGAACAAAAATATGGCAGGACTTTTACTTTCTGACCCCTGGACTTGACACCTCTGAAAATGGACTGGTGATCCAGGAGTGAATCTTACTGTCACAGGTGACTTTCATGAGGCTGAGCTCTTCTTCTGTGCATTATGTTGAATAATAATCAGTGTAAGACAGCAGCACTAGATATAATGTGTGTGTTGTGTTCAGATCTTCAGGTGGAGGCTCCTGAGAGAGTGACAGAGGGTCATAATGTCAGTCTGACATGTAAAAGCAGCTGCACTCTGACTGACAGAGCAACATTCATCTGGTACAGAAACTCACAGCCATTAACTGAGAGAAGAGACAGAAACAATCAACTCCTGCTGCAGTCAGTCAGAAGAGAGGATGCAGGCAGATACAGCTGTGCTCTACATGGACACACTTACATCTCTCCTGCTGCTCAGCTCAATGTCTCCTGTGAGTACAGATTGTTATTTTCTCTTAATAGTTGTCTTTGAAAAACCAGCAGAGTTTAAGACTACAAATCTCTGGTGTGATAGAATAGCTGTTTGGCCAACTGCTGATATCAACATCTTCAACATATGTTATTATTTTATCGCACCTATGAATACAGCAAACCAGTGTAAAGTTTTGATGGATGATGATTATAATTATGGTAAAGGCACAAACACATTTCAGTATCATCAAGTGTTTTATGACAGATGCATACTGAAGTGTGTTTCGAAGGTGTCTGTGAGGATCGGTGGTGTTTGTGTACAGATAGACATCAGACACTGAAACACAAACACATTCTGACAGACGAACTGTTCACTGATGCTGTCGACTTTCCTTCAGATCGCTGTATTCTGTTGTGTTTATTCATTCTGAATGGATCTCTATCATATCTATATGCAGTCACATCGAGGTCTCTCCATGTGGTCCTGTTCAATATCACACATTGTTAAATGCTGTAAATGGTTGTAATATATATATTTTTTCCTCAAAGTGTTTCCTGTTTGAAAGATTATGGATATTTCAGTTCAGATGCGATAACATTGCCACTTTCCTTTAGATGCAAACAATTGAAATCAGTTGAAACTGTTTCTGTAAAGCTGTGACCTGCACAGTCCATACAATTAGAACAGCAAAGGAAGAGCATTCCTCGGGAACTTCCTGCAGATTGCTGGATCTACAGCGGGAGGTCCTTACAGTATCTATCACTTGCAGTCCTTTTGTCTTTTGGTATAACGTCTCACATACAGAACTTTGGGAGAAGCTAAGATTCTTAAAAGATTTAAGATATTTTGAAGACTCTCATGCTAACATCACTGTTAAAGAACTGCTACACTGCTATCTTTAATAAATTATTCTCCACCACATGAACTCCAGTCGAGCTTCCTTATTTTATGTTTTAGAGAATTCCAGTATATTGGTGAGCCACCCAAACCACTGCTCAGCCAAATACAGCAAATTCTAACATTTTGTGGTGTATACAAACTGTATGTTACATCTTTGCTAATTTTCTTAGTTCTCTCTACCTTGCTGCTTCAGTTCCTGGGTACTATATTTGTATAGTTATTACTTTTTCCTTAGACATGTCTGTTTTAAATAACTACTGTCAAATCTCTGTGGTCCCTTTTATTTCTAAGCAGAGATGGGTAATCCAGGGGCCAAAGAGTAAAAGTCCTGCTATATTTTTGCTCCACCCGTGAACTCAGCAGCTTATTTCACCAGAGGAGTAAAAAAGTAATTCATTCCTAGTCTCAAATGAGTCTTGTGTCAAATCCCAAGTCCTCAAAGAGTTAAAGTTAATGAGATAATTAAGTAACTAATTAAATGATGATTGTGCATTAATCATTAACACCTGCTGTTATCGAGAACTAGTACAGATGATCAGATGTTGTTGTTTTATTGGTTAAAATGATGCCACCATCATGGAGATCAGAGTTTGAATTAGTTTTGTTCTTGACCCTTGACTTGTTGTGACAGATCTCTCTGTATGTGATGTTGTGGAGAAAAGAGATCCTTGATATATGAAGAACCTATAGTCACAATGAGCTGGTTTAATAATATATCAAATAATGTTTTTTCGCATGTTTAGGTTATGAATAATAACAAAATGCTTCATGTTGCAATACATGAAAGACTTCCATAATGCACTGCAATATGAATAATTATTTTCACCACTGTTGAGGATCATATGATAAATGGTCATGGCTAAATGCCTATTCCTAAACTGCTTTTTTAATTAGTATTCCTTAATATAGAGGTACCACCATAATTGTGGTACTTCTAGTACCGCCATACTTAACTGTATGGTGACCCAAACTCAGAATTCGCACTCTGCATTTTTACCCACCCATAGTGCACACACAAAGCAGTGAACAGACAGCAGTTCTCTCTAACCACTAAGCCACAAATTAATATATTTAAAAGTACAATCAAGAAATTTAATCAAGAAAAAAGCATAAGTTACCTGCTAGATCAAGGTTTGCATCAGCATTGCACAAATGTTTGCCATAAAGCAATAATGCAATTGCTTAAAAGCAAATTTATAAAAACAGCTTAAAGGCTCAAGAGCTCATCTGAAGCAAATACTCACCACAATTATGGTGGCAAAGTTTTTTTTCTTCCAGCTGATTTCATCCAAGGCTGTGGTTAAAGTCAGTTGTAGTTCTTGTGTTTCTCTTTTCTTCAGTGATGTTGATTGTTAACAGCAGGTGTTCATCAGTAATGCACAATCTTCATTTAATTAGTCACTTAATTATCTCATTAACTTTAACCCTTTGAGGACTTGGGATTTGACACAAGACTCGTTTGAGACTAGGAGGGAATTACTTTTTTACTCCTCTGGTGATAAACAAGAAATTTTTCCATTTCATGTTATTGCATTCTTAATAGGAAATGAAATGATCAAAAGGTACACCGACAAAGAAAATCAATTGGCAAATGGAGAGAGAAAAGCAATTGCCAAATGTATTTTTAAAAAGCGATTAAATATGTGCATTTAAAAAAAAAGATTAATGTACTTTGTATTGTTTTATTAATCCACGTTTTAAAACATGAATTCGATAAACAGTTTTAAATTTTTGTATTTCACTGTAAAAACGACAACTCAGAAAATCTTACTAAGATTTTTGCATTCACTGACAATAAAATTGCTAGTTGGAACTCACTTTCAGATGTTTTTGGGGAAAAGTTATTACTTTTATAAAACTTATTTTATAAATTGAGTTGATTTTATTTTGAAGTTGTAGTTGACACCCAGTTAGAGTGAGGTCAACTTATCTGTGCATGCTCATTTGGAATTTGTCATGATAACCGGCTGTGACGAGGTTTCCAAGGATTTTCCCAGGAGCTCCCTTCAAAAGTCTGAAAGTTTGCATCCGCCATCTTGTCACGATGCCAGCAGTAACTTTCCCTGACGTCTTTGTCGAAGAGAAACATACCTTGAAACAAAGTTCAGATAATTCAGAAAGTTCAGATCATTTGTCTTTTTCAGATGGATTTACACATTTCTGAATTAACACTTAGGCACTATACAACTGTTTATCGGTCATCTTTGGCAATATTGCATTATTTGTAAGGTCTCGTTTATAAATAAAAATAATGATATTTTTAAAGTGTATTGACTTATTAAACTATAATTAAAAACAAATTAAATAAACATCTTTAAATATGTCTATTCTTTTGTCCATTTAAAAGTGATTTATTTACATAAATTTTTAAGTTTGAATTATTAAATTAATAAATGGATTCTTAATTTTTATTTTTAAGTGGCACTCTTGGTCCTCCATATTTGTCGACCCCAGAGGGTTAATGTCAGATTATGTTTTGATGTCAGTTCATTCTGATTCTATTTTAATGTATTTATTTATGTATTTATTTATATTTATATAATGCATGTTTCCTATTACGCTTTTTATATGTTGTGTTTTGTTATACATCACTTTTGAATTATTTTTGCCTCTTGAATTCTAGTCTTCTTTTTTTCCCTTTCTGTTAACTTTCAATGTTTAGCATTAATTAGTTTTTTTTTTTTTTTTTTTTTACTGTTTTAGACCCACCAAAAAGTGTCTCAGTGTCCATCAGTCCATCAGAAATAAAGGAGGGAGATTCAGTGACTCTGATCTGCAGCAGTGATTCAAACCCTCCTGCAGAAATCAGCTGGTTTAAAGGAGGAATGTTTGTAGGATCTGGAAGAATCTACAGCATCTCAAACATCAGCTCTGATCACAGTGGAGAATACAAGTGTAGATCCATCAATGAACATGGAGAGAAATACTCTGATGCTGTCACTTTAAATGTCATGTGTGAGTTTTATTAATCATATTCTATATTTTAACCACATACTCCTGCTTGCTTATTTATTTGTCTGATGCTGTCACTTTAAATGTCATGTGTGAGTTAATGATCAGCTGCACCTTGTTCAAAATATCCAAATTCACAATTTAATAATTTATTTAGAATTTTAATTTGTGTATTTCTTAGATCGTCCCAGGAACATCTCAGAGTCTTTAACTATAAGTGTCATTTTGACCCCAGTAATTTAAACCTCCAGAATATGATTTTTGTTTTACTAAGGTTTGTGTCTCAGTTAATTTATGTCTTTGTTGACTACTTAAATAGCCTTTTAAGTTGACATCCACCCACCACCCCCTCCCCACCCCTTATACATCCAGAATTGTCCATTGGACGACTATGGAGACATTTACAAATCACCATAAAATCTTACTGATTGACCTAAAATTGCAAAAGTATATATATTTTTGGTGTTTTATTTGTTTTATAATATTTCTAAGTATATATTTTTGTAATCTATAACATTTTATCAAGGATAGTAACACGAGTTATCTTTGGGGTCAAGTTGACCCCCGGGAAAAACAAACACAATTTCAAACATTTTGAAGGATTTTATTTTAAACATTTAAATATTTATATTTAAACAGAACATCATCACAATCAAAACATCAGTAAGGAACACATAACAGTTCTTTTTGTTATCAAGGATTGCAACATACATAATGTGTGGGGTCAATTTGACACCAAGAAAAACGTCATAGGTTACGTATGTAACCATGGTTCCCCGAAGGCAATGAGACGCTGCGTCCGAAACGCTATGGGAACACCCTTCAGCATGACCAGCTCTGAATAGTTTGTGAAATCAGTCTCATGAATGGGTGTGACGTCATAGGCGGGTGACGTAGCGACCAGGAAGCTATAAAAGAACGTAAGGTGGAACAATCGTCAGCTTCTAGGAATGAAACGAACTCTGGCAGTGATGCCGAAAGTATGGCTTTGAGACGCAGCATCTCATTTCCTTCGGGGGACCATGGTTACATAAATAACCTGGGATGTTCCCCTTCAGGATCTCTAACCTGGTTACTTCAAATGAAACAATAAATCAACATCTAAACCTTACTTCATTCTCAATAAGATCTTCTGTAGATGTCTGACAGAAATGAAGTCAGTCTGGTTATTAATAAGTGCAGCTGGTGATGCTGTTTGTGGGTTGTTTAATCAGATCTTGAGAGATTTCATGTATTTTATTTCAGTTGATTTCATCTAAGGCTGTGTCTGAAGTCAGTTGTAGTAGTTCTTGTGTTTCTCTTTTCTTCAGTGATTCTGTTTGTTAACACCAGCTGTTCATCACTAATTCTCAATTATCACTCAGTTAATCACTTAATTACTTAATTGCAATGTACATCTTCTTTCAGTGAACTCAACTGAATTAAGTTCAGAGTACTCATAACTGTTAGTTTTCTCAACTTAAATGGTTTAAGGCAATCGGTTTCCTCAAATGGTTTGAGTTAACATAACTTGTCAGGTTTGAGTGAGGCTGTGTCTGAAGTCAGCTGTAGTTCCTTTCTCTCTTTTCTACAGTAATTCTGTTTGTTAACAGCAGGTGTTCATCACTAAAGCTCAATTATCAGTCAATTAATCACTTAATTACTTAATTGCAATGTATATCTTCTTTCAGTAAACTCAACTGAATTAAGTTCAGAGTGATTATAACTGTTATTTTTTTTCAACTTAAACGGTTTAAGGCAACCGGTTTCCTCAAACGGTTTGAGTTAACATAACTTAAGGATATCTGTTTACTCAAACCGTTTGACTTAAGTTTACTTGTCGGGTTTTACAGTCAAGGCAATCGGTTTACTCAAACGATTTGAGTTAACTTGTTGGGTTTTTCAGTTTTACAGTGTAGATAGATAGATAGGTTGCTGTAAAAAATAAGATCAGGTGGTGTTGTTTGTTTTGACATCATTTGATTTCAGTTGGCTGTGTCATATCAACAGCAGGCATCCTACGGCTCTACAGTATAAGGTCTGGTATTTTCAGTGTAATCAGAGAGATTCTTAGAAGCATTTCTGTTTTTTATTTTTTTATTTAAGCAAGCCTAATTTAAATGTTGGCACTTAGACATCAATAATCAGCCTGAGAACCTCAACAATGGTGACCATCAAAAAGCATGTTGCACTGCATTCTGGGTGCCACCAATCAAAACTAATTTATGGCTACCATCATCCTTTGCGGCATGAATAAATTATGAGATGAATTGTCTTATATTTATACTTACTATTTTCGTTTGTTTTTACTTTTTTATGCAATTTTTAGTAGCTTGTTTTGTGATGCTTACAGTCCATCTGAATATGCTGTTTGTCATCATTCTTGAGATTCATATGCTGGTTCTTGATGTCACTGTGTGCCTACAAAAAATGGTTCACTTTCTCCACTACATTTTTGTTTTATTTATTAGAACTCTTAAACTCCAAGTATTTTATTGTTGAACAACAGGGATTGCTATAATGAATGCTTGTTTAACTCAAAGAACAGGCTCTATTTATAACAAAAATCATAACCAACATCACCTTAATATCTTTACTCTTAGCATGTCTAGCAGTTATAATTCAGTTATAACAGCCACGCAAAATGTAATATTAAAAGCAAACACTGACCACTATAATAGTGACCCTATAAATTTACCATTGATTTCCTTCAGTGATTCTGTTTGTGCAATTTAGGTGTCTTCAATAACTCTGTTTTGGGGGACAGGAAGACACAAACTTCTGAACATGATGTTATTGTACTATTATTGTAACTACACTGTAGAAGCATTGTTTTACAGACACCACAAAGCATTGTGGGATAGCATTAAAACTGGTACTTTCATATTCTTTCTAACATAAAAAAGTCCAGTTTCCGTATTAGTAAAATTTATTTTAAGGTTAGTAAAATTTCCTGCAACATTCTCTCAGTCATTCAAACACCTGCTGTAAAAAAGAAAGAAAGAGAAATAAGAACACAAACTACAACTTTCTGATATAAAAATAAATAATTTGAAACACTGCTGCGGTTCGTACACTGTGGTTAACAGTGCATAATTATAACATAATATAACATATAATTCAACTTTTAGTTTAGTTTATTTATACACTCACAGACATCAACATTTGGCGTATGAAACACAACAATGGTGACATGTTTCATGCCAGCATACAAAACATGTTCATGGCTCCCAGCATGCATTGCTGCAATTTTGTTTTTCGGGATTGTCACCACTGTTGAGGATTGTACGACAACAATACAAAATACAACATTTTATTGTTTAAATGCTACTGTAATCACAGCAACACTGCTGTATAAACACAGATCTTTATTATATTAAATCAACAGTATATTTCTTGTATATTATTTTGTGTAAATTCATCGCAATTAGTTGTCAGGGGTGTCCTGTAAAAATACAATGCATTTTAAACAGTGTATGTAAGCAACAAAAATGTGAATTTGTAAAAAAAGTTGACATCATGTGCATGCATATAATGTTTTCATAGGGTGTTTCGTGATCGTCAACTACTGGCCTGGCATGTATAACATAGTATTCTTTAACATAGTGTTTTTTGTTTGTTTGTTTGCTTTCAATTAAAATAATATTTTTGTGTAAATTTTACTTACATTTACTTCATGTTATTCTACTCATTTTTAATGATTGCTTGTAAGCATCTAATTTGAAAACTTCAAATTTTTCTAATGTGTTACATTTAATCAATAATACTGGATGTAAAATTTGAAACAATGTTGAGTAAATAAAATGAATATTTTTTACTGTGCATGACCATCTCTCGCCCTCTTCCTCACAGACCGTTCGTCCCAGACCTCCTGAAGATTCTTCATTCTAAACATGAGAATCCATCAGTAAGTGTCTGAACTGCAGCTCCTCTCAAGATAATCAAGAAAACTCTCTTCAATTCTAGTTTGATTGTTTTATCAAGCTTGTGGAAGGTTTATAATATTGTTGATGAACTTCAGTCAGTCGTTCTTCTTGTTTGTTCAGATCAACAGGAAGATGCTGCAGTGAAAGGCGGAGCACAAATGAACCAATCCTGAGCTGTGTGGGCAGAGCCAAATATGATTGACAGGTGTAATTAGTGCAAGAGTTGATGAAGCATTGTATTTCTTTGTAGTTTAGGAAAGATGATGTAACAGTGATGTTAAATAAATGTTATTGTAAGCACAAATTTGAAGCTCACTGTGTTAACATTTTAAAAAAATATTTTCCTGTAATATTTCAATTGCACACCTTCACAATGGACAATGTATTGTTTTTTGGTCTCAATATTATCAGCTTGAGTTGTCTGCCTGTGTTTCAAAAGAAAATGAACATGATGATACATTTTAATTGAAAACAGCAACTCATTCCAAGGACCTATAAGCTAATTTTCTCAGAATCTACTGAGTGATAAATGATGTGAAGTTGATCATCAGTTTTTATGAAGGGTGTTACAAAAAAAGCACAAAGGAGTGAAAAGAGAACCAGGAAATCAGCTGTAAGTATTTAACATATTCACTTCTGAAATCAAGAACCGAGAAGTGTTACACTGACTTTTGGTCCAATCAGATGCTCCCTAAACCACATGACACCGACCAGCAAATAACAGAAGATTTCTGGATATTTAGAAAAGACACAAGTCCTTTGGCGTTTCTCACCTTAACTTCCTGTTTTAAAGGAAATACGTGACCCTGGACCACAAAACCAGTCTTAAGTCACTGGGTTATATTTGTAGCAATAGCCACAAAAACACTGTACGAGTTAAAATGATTATTATTTTAAGCCAAAAATCATTAGGATATTAAGTACAGATCATGTTCCATTAATATATATTTTGTAATTTTCCTACTGTTAATATATAAAACATTTTTTTTTATTAGTAATATGCATTGCTAAGAATTAACTTGGACAACTTCAAAGGCGATTTCCTCAGTATTTCGATTTTTTACCACCCTTATATTACAAATATTCAAATATTTGTCTCTCAGCTAAATATTGTCCGATCCTAATAAGCCATACATCAATGGAAAGCTTTTTTATTCAGCCTTCAGATGATCAATTTCAAAAAATGGACACTTGTGGTCTAGGGTCACATATGTGAGCCCTTAAAATAAAACCATCAGAGAGTTTGTAATGTGAATGTAACAGAGACTCACCGTGAACCTGAGCAGAAAGATCAGATGAAGACGAGGAGCCATTCTGACCGACATCAGCGTCAAATATATCTATAATACAGCATTAATCAGCACTTATACACTCATGAACAGTACATCTCAGTGTTGCCAGATTGGAAATGCCCAAGTATCGTACCAGAAGTTCAAAATTATCGTATTTGGAAGAAAATTATCGTACACGAGTCAAAATAGTTATTTATCTATTCTAAACCAACAACATTTTGACACGACCTGCAAATTAACACAATAGATAACAAGGCTTATTGTTGGACGGAAGCAGTGAGACAAAATACTATCCCATTATTTTCAGTGACTGTCTGCATCGCGGCGCATATTAAAACATATAAAAATGATTTTTAACACTTGCTTCGTCGCATCCAGTGAAGAAGGAATTTAGCTGTTTCTGCGTGGTGCAGTTAACTCCACATCTGAGCCGCTGTCATCGGAATCCTGCGTGTTGCCAGATGTTGAAGGGGTTCTTGCTGTCATGGACCGCAACTATTGCAGGGCACTCTCCTGCATTCTTAACACACCCTGAGGTGCACACGAACGCATTTAGAGTGTCTGTAATGAGCCGATTTCGTGTATGAGTAAAGAAGTCCTATGACTGCAACTACCATCATTTAAATTTTCATAAAATTATGAAATTATCGTACATTACGGGATTTTTTTCATTATTGATCGTACATCGTACAGAGATCAAAATTATCGTACAAATACGATAATTATCGTACGTCTGGCAACACTGGTACATCTACATCTCCCTATCCTTAACATTTCTCATGTTAAGACTCGTGTGTTATATGAGCAATAATCATCAGTTTTCATTGAAGTATGAGTGTGTTTGTCTTACCGTGTTGAAGCTCATCAGATCAGCAGCAGACAAATAACTGACTGTTTTATCATGTGCACTTTATCTTTAGACTTGGTGTGGTTAACTCTGACTTAATCTGAATATTATGATTAAGACAAAAAATTATTAATGTTGCTCTAAACATTATAAAGATGTGAGTTTTGTGGCTTTCGATCTTTCAACATAGACATACATGATAGGAAATGTGTGCGTGGCTTATACTACTTTACTACCATTTCCTATCATGTATATATGTTGAAAGATCGAACCAATCAGAGTAGATATTGGGCAGGGCGACACGTGCAGTGGGTGTAATTGAAATCAACAGCATGCTGCAGTGAGAGGCGGAGCACAAAGGAACCAATCCTGAGCACTGTGGGCGGAGCCACATATGATTGACAGGTGTCATTAGTGAAGAGTTGAAGTTTATTACATTATAGTTTAGGAAAGATGATGTAACAGTGAAATTATGTTGTAATGAGTGTTATTGTATAGAAATATAAATGTTAAAGTGAAGTAAGCTCACAGTTTTAACATTTTAAAAATATATTTGCCCTGCAATATTTTTAATGTGCATCTTCACAATGGAGAGTGTATTGTTTTTTTTTTTTTTGGTATCAGTATTATCAGCCTTAGTTTTCTGTCTGTTGTGTTTCTGTAACTTTCCCTTTTATTGATCAGATTTATTTGTGATTGTCTCATATGTTTCTCTCAAACTACCAGCAGAGGTCACATCTCTGCTCCTCACATCAACACTGATGTTGGTCAGCTGTCAATCATCATTATTCATCTTCATGTGTATGTTGTTTTATTATGTACTGTGTTTAAAGTCCTTCATATGTTTGTATTATAATTCTGAACACATCTATTCAGCATCTCCTCTTGTTTCTTCAGTCTCTGATTGATTTAATCATACAGCTCATACCTCATTATTATTTAAATGTGTTTGCTTGTATATTTCCTGCTTCAGGATGCATTTTTATTAAAAAACATTTAATGGTTGCTCTGTACTTTTGTCTTTGGTACCCTGGCATTAATAAAAAAAAATACTAAATAGGAAAACTAGACCTCTCTCATACATGAATGCAAAAACGAATCTAATCACTAATCACTAATCATGAAAATAAGTGTGAAATATCCAGCAGAACACCTGGTTAAACAATCTGTTCTCTAAACATCTTGAGTTAATATATTTAAATAAACTTAGAAAAAAGATCATAACTTTATTTAGTTAGTTTTACTCAAGTTCAAGTTATTTTTTTAGTCCAGTAATGTTGTTCTCTTGTTAAGGGAGGGACACTTGATATGTCAGCAACTGTGTGTAAAAAAAAAAAGGATAGAGTGTTAACCACTGTATTAAAAGAGTCAGATGTGTGGCTGCAGTTGATCTGCTGAACTTCAACACAGAAAGACAAATACATTCATACTTCACAGATGAAGCTCATGTAACATTATTCCTGACATAATTTTATTATCAAAGACCTGATAATGAGTGATTATGAGTTGTTTCTTTGTGATGTTGATGTCAGTGGGCGTGTCCATTTTATGAATATCCAGTATTTCCTCATAACGTCACAGTCTTGAATATGATTTGCTGATTTCTTACTTGTTAGTCAGTGTGAGGTGTTCAGGGGAGGGACTTTCTCACTCTTCAGAGCATCTGATTGGACAAATATCAGTGTATCACCAGATCATGCATATTTTTTACCTTTTTTTCTCTGAAGATAGTGTGTAGACGAGATCAAAGGACAATGTCAAAGGACTTTATTAGAATAAAGATCTCAGAGCTGATAGACATGAACAACAAGCCAAAAAACTCACATCTTTATAATGTTTAGAGCAACATTAATAATTTTTCGTCTTAACTTTCACACTTATTTAGTGAAGCATGATTTTCATGACTGACTTCTTTGATCTGCTTTCACTTCCTCCATCTAAACTGAAAAAATAATTCACACTCAGATCATTTATCAAATGGTTTCAGAAATGTCCTAATTGAACTATGACCTAATCCTGATTTAGTCTAAACCCAGTCTGTGAAACCAGACCATAATATTCAGATTAAGTCAGCAGAACAAAAGAGCTGAAGTGATGTTCAGTGGTGGATACAAGCACTTCCTTATTTCACATTGTAGTCCTGCTATTAAAATCAATGATCTCAAACTGCTCAATATTATCAGCTTCTGATAACTAAGCACTATTTTCTGTAGTTTTAGTCCAGTATGTTGTTCTGTCGTTAAGGAAGGGACACTAATATTTCTGCAACTAAAAAAAAAAAAAAAAAAAAAAAAAGAGTTAACCACACCAAGTCTAAAGATAAAGTGCATGTGATAAGACAATCAGTCATTTGTCTGCTGCTGATCTGATGAGCTTCAACAAGGTAAGACAAACACACTCATACTTCAATGAAAACTGATGATTATTGCTCATATAACACACGAGTCTTAACATGAGAAATGTTAAGAATAGGGAGATGTAGATGTACTGTTCATGAGTGTATAAGTGCTGATTAATGCTGTATTATAGATATATTTGACGCTGATGTCGGTCAGAATGGCTCCTCGTCTTCCTCTGATCTTTCTGCTCATGATTCACGGTGAGTCTCTGTTACATTCACATTACAAACTCTCTGATGGTTTTATTTAAGGACTCACATATATAGACCACAAAAGTGTGAATTTTTCAAAATTGAGTTTTAAACAACATCTGAAGGCTGAATAAAAAAGCTTTCCATTGATGTATGGTTTATTAGGATCGGACAATATTTAGCTGAGAGACAAATATTTGAATATCTGTAATATAAGTGAGGAAAAAAAATCTAAATGGGAAATCGCCTTTGAAGTTGTCCAAATTAATTCTTAGCAATGCATATTACTAATAAAAAATTTAGTTTGATATATTAACAGTAGGAAAATTACAAAAAATATATCATGGAACATGATGTGTACTTAATATCCTAATGATTTTTGCCATAAAATAAAATTTGTTCGTTTTAACCCATACAGTGTTTTTGTGGCTATTGCTACAAATATAACCCAGTGACTTAAGACTAGTTTTGTGGTCCAGGGTCACGTATTTCCTTTAAAACAGGAAGTTTAGGTGAGAAACGCCAAAGGCCTTCTGTCTTTTATAAATATCCAGTAGTCTTCTCTTATTTGCTGGTCGGTGTCATGTGGTTTAGGGAGCATCTGATTGGACCAAAAGTCAGTGTAACACTCAAATACTTTCGGTTCTTGATCTCAGAAGTGAATATGTTAAATACTTACAGCTGATTTCCTGGTTCTCTTTTCACTCCTTTGTCTCTGTGCTTTTATTTCTGCTTTTCTGCAACACCCTTCATAAAAGCTGATGATGAACTTCACGTCATTTATCACTCAATAGATTCTGAGAAAATTAGCTCATAGTTCCTTGTAATGAGTTGCTGTTTTCAATTAAAAAGTATCATCATGTGTTCATGTTCTGTTACCTGACAAAACATTTTCCTCCTGATGAATTCTGTGTTTCAGGGGTTTCTAGTGCTGATTGGGGTGTTAGTTACAGTCCTTCACACATCTGTGCACTAAAGAACTCATCAGTGATAATGAGCTGCACTTATACATACCCTACTGGATATAAGATTGAGAAAGTGTCCTGGACCAAAAACCCTGTGAAGGGTGAAGAGTCTCCAGATCTGTCTGAGGATCCTGAATACAGTCAGAGGCTTCAGTATCTGGGAGACAAACAGCAGAACTGCACCATCAGACTGAGTCATGTGACACAGAAGGACCAACACATGTACTGTTTCAGATTCATTACTGATAAACCTGGTGGAAAATGGACTGGTGATCCAGGAGTGACTCTCACTGTAACAGGTGACTTTCATGAGGCTGAGCTCTTCTTCTGTGCATTATGTTGAATAATAATCAGTGTATGACAGCAGCACTAGATATAATGTGTGTGTTGTGTTCAGATCTTCAGGTGGAGGCTCCTGAGAGAGTGACAGAGGGTCATAATGTCAGTCTGACATGTAAAAGCAGCTGCACTCTGACTGACAGAGCAACATTCATCTGGTACAGAAACTCACAGCCATTTGCTGAGAGAAGAGACAGAAACAATCAACTCCTGCTGCAGTCAGTCAGAAGAGAGGATGCAGGCAGATACAGCTGTGCTCTACATGGACACACTTACATCTCTCCTGCTGCTCAGCTCAATGTCTCCTGTGAGTACAGATTGTTATTTTCTCTTAATAGTTGTCTTTGAAAAACCAGCAGAGTTTAAGACTACAAATCTCTGGTGTGATAGAATAGCTGTTTGGCCAACTGCTGATATCAACATCTTCAACATATGTTATTATTTTATCGCACCTATGAATACAGCAAACCAGTGTAAAGTTTTGATGGATGATGATTATAATTATGGTAAAGGCACAAACACATTTCAGTATCATCAAGTGTTTTATGACAGATGCATACTGAAGTGTGTTTTGAAGGTGTCTGTGAGGATCGGTGGTGTTTGTGTATAGATAGACATCAGACACTGAAACACAAACACATTCTGACAGACGATCTGTTTACTGATGCTGTCGACTTTCCTTCAGATCGCTGTATTCTGTTGTGTTTATTCATTCTGAATGGATCTCTATCATATCTATATGCAGTCACATCGAGGTCTCTCCACGTGGTCCTGTTCAATATCACACATTGTTAAATGCTGTAAATGATTGTAATATATATATTTTTTTCCTCAAAGTGTTTCCTGTTTGAAAGATTATGGATATTTCAGTTCAGATGCGTTTACATTGCCACTTTCCTTTAGATGCAAACAATTGAAATCAGCTGAAACTGTTTCTGTAAAGCTGTGACCTGCACAGTCCATACAATTAGAACAGCAAAGGAAGAGCATTCCTCAGGAACTTCCTGCAGATTGCTGGATCTACAGCGGGAGGTCCTTACAGTATCTATCACTTGCAGTCCTTTTGTCTTTTGGTATAACGTCTCACATACAGACTCACATACTTTGGGAGAAGCTAAGATTCTTAAAAGGTTTAAGATATTTTGAAGACTCTCATGCTAACATCACTGTTAAAGAACTGCTACACTGCTACCTTCAATAAATTATTCTCCACCACATGAACTCCAGTCGAGCTTCCTTATTTTATGTTTTAGAGAATTCCAGTATATTGGTGAGCCACCCAAACCACTGCTCAGCCAAATACAGCAAATTCTAACATTTTGTGGTGTATACAAACTGTATGTTACATCTTTGCTAATTTTCTTAGTTCTCTCTACCTTGCTGCTTCAGTTCCTGGGTACTATATTTGTATAGTTATTACTTTTTCCTTAGACATGTCTGTTTTAAATAACTACCGTCCAATCTCTGTGGTCCCTTTTATTTCTAAGCAGAGGTGGGTAATCCAGGGGGAGTTAAAAGAGTAAAAGTCCTGCCATATTTTTGCTCCACCCGTGAACTCAGCAGCTGATTTCACCAGAGGAGTAAACAAGTCATTCCTTCCAAGTCACAAACTAGTCTTGTGTCAAATCCCAAGTCCTCAAAGAGTTAAAGTTAATGAGATAATTAACTAACTAATTAAATGATGATTGTGCTTTAATGATTAACACCTGCTGTTATTGTGTGTTACAGAGGATCAGATGTTGTTGTTTTATTGGTTAAAAGGATGCCACCATCATGGAGATCAGTGTTTGAATTAGTTTTGTTCTTGACCCTTGACTTGTTGTGACAGATGTCTCTCTGTATGTGATGTTGTGGAGAAAAGAGATCTGTGATATATGAAGAACATATAGTCACAATGAGCTGGATTAATAATATATCAAATAATGTTTTTTCACATGTTTAGGTTATGAATAATAACAAAATGCTTCATGTTGCAATACATGAAAGACTCCCATAATGCACTGCAGTATGAATAATTATTTTCACCACTGTTGAGGATCATATGATCATCATGGTCATGGCTAAATGCCTAATCCTAAACTGCTTTTTTAAAATTATTATTCCTTAATATTTAAGTATTATGGTGGCATTTATGTAAGGAGATTTCGCTTTTTTGTGAAAATGGCATACAGTTAAGTATGGTGACCCAAACTCAGAATTCGTACTCTGCATTTTAACCCATCAAAAGTGCACACACACAGAGCAGTGAACAGACAGCAGTACTCTAACCACTAAGCCACAAATTATTATATTTAAAAGTACAATCAAGAAATTTAATCAAGAAAAAAGTATAAGTTACCTGCTAGATCAAGATTTGCATCAGCATTGGACAAATGTTTGCCATAAAACAATAATGCAACTGCTTACAAGCAAATTTATAAAAACAGCTTAAAGGCTCAAGAGCGCAACTGAAGCAAATACTCAACACAATTATGGTGGCAAAGTTTTTTTTCTTCCAGTTGATTTCATCCAAGGCTGTGGTTAAAGTCAGTTATAGTTCTTGTGTTTCTCTTTTCTTCAGTGATGTTGATTGTTTACAGCAGGTGTTCATCACTAATGCACAATCTTCATTTAATTAGTCTCTTAATTATCTCATTAACAAAAAATGAATTTTTCGTTTGTTAAACTAAGCAGAAAAACTAATAAACAAGAAATTTTTCCATTTCTTGTTATTGCATTCTTAATAGGAAATGAAATGATCAAAAGGTACACCGACAAAGAAAATCAATTGGCAAATGTATTTTTAGAAAGCGATTAAATATGTGCATTTAAAAAAAAAGATTAATGTACTTTGTATTGTTTTATTAATCCACGTTTTAAAGCATGAATTCGATAAACAGTTTTACATTTGTGTATTTCACTGTAAAAACGACAACTCAGAATTGTTCACCTTACTAAGATTTTTGCATTCACTGACAATAAAATTGCTAGTTGGAACTTGAACTATCTGTTGTAAGCCACTTGAACTCACTTTCAGATGTTTCTCAGGAAAAGTTATTACTTTTATAAAACTTATTTTATAAATTGAGTTGATTTTATTTTGAAGTTGTAGTTGACACACATTTAGAGTGAGGTCAACTTATCTGTGCATGCTCATTTGGAATTTGTCATGATAACCGGCTGTGACGAGGTTTCCAAGGATTTTCCCAGGAGCTCCCTTCAAAAGTCTGAAAGTTTGCATCTGCCATCTTGTCACGATGCCAGCGGTAACTTTCCCTGACGTCTTTGTCGAAGAGAAACATACCTTGAAACAAAGTTCAGATAATTCAGAAAGTTCAGATCATTTGTCTTTTTCAGATGGATTTACACATTTCTGAATTAACACTTAAGCACTACACAACTGTTTATCGGTCATCTTTGGCAATATTGCATTATTTGTAAGGTCTCGTTTATAAATAAAACATTATATTTTTAAAGTGTATTGACTTATTAACTATAATTAAAAACAAATAAAATAAACATCTTTAAATATGTCTATTATTTTGTCCTTTAAAAAGTTATTTATTTACATACATTTTTAAGTTTGAATTATTAAATTAATAAATGTTTTATTTTTAAGTGGCACTCTTGGTCCTCCATATTTGTCATACCCAGAGGGTTAATGTCAGATTATGTTTTGATGTCAGTTCATTCTGATTCTATTTTAATGTATTTATTTATGTATTTATTTATTCATATAATGCATGTTTCCTATTACGCTTTTTATATGTTGTGTTTTGTTATACATCACTTTGAATTCTTTTGGCCTCTTGAATTCTAGTCTTATTTTTTTTCCCTTTCTGTTAACTTTTTCTTTAACATTTTCTTTAACTTTCAATGTTTAGCATAAAATCGTTTTTTTTTTTTTTTTTAACTGTTTTAGACCCACCAAAAAATGTTTCAGTGTCCATCAGTCCATCTGGTGTAATAGTGGAGGGAGATTCAGTGACTCTGATCTGCAGCAGTGATTCAAACCCTCCTGCAGAAATCAGCTGGTTTAAAGGAAGAACATCTGTAGGATCTGGAAGAATCTACAGCATCTCAAAGATCAGCTCTGATCACAGTGGAGAATACAAGTGTAAATCCATCAATGAACATGGAGAGAAATACTCTGATGCTGTCACTTTAAATGTCATGTGTGAGTTTTATGAATCATATTCTATATTTTAACCACATACTCCTGCTTGCTTATTTATTTGTCTGATGCTGTCACTTTAAATGCTATGTGTGAGTTATCAGTGATCAGCTGCACCTTGCTCAAAATATCCAAATTCACAATTTAAAAAATATTTATTTAGAATTTTAATTCGTGCATTTTTTAGATCGTCCCAGGAACGTCTCAGTGTCTATAAGTGGATCTGGTGTAATAGTGGAGGGAGATTCAGTGACTCTGATCTGCAGCAGTGATTCAAACCCTCCTGCTCTGAACTTCAGCTGGTTTAAGGAGACTCAAAGCTCAGCTGTTGGATCTGGACAGAGTTTCAGTGCACTACAGAGTGGACGCTTCTACTGTGAGGCTCACAATCAACATGGATCTCAGAGATCAGACGCTGTCACAGGTGAAGCTTTTATTAACACACTCCTGAATCTTCACATCATTCATCGGTTTGTTAATTATGAGGATCTTCATCTTTTAGTTCATCATGGAGCTGGTAGGAATGTGATTGTGATCACAGCAACATCTGGAGGATTATTCATCATCATCATCATCATCCTGCTTATAACGTGAGTTCAACAAAAAACTGCAGTGGGTGTTTAATGTAGCTAAATATTATAGCAATAATTATTAGAAAATGTAAAAAAACAGCATTCATATTTTCTCCCTTTCCATTCGTTCTGATGTTATTGTCTATTTTCTGTCAATGTAACAGGAGGAAAAGGAGTGTTAAAACTGATCTCACAATTACAAAGGTAAATCATCCAGACACAACATGACTTCACGGTACCAGAATATTGATCATCCATTGTCTGTGTTTCAATTTGTTGGACTAATTGTATAATCATAGCAAATTGTGTTGGGAATGAACATTCGTCATTCAATTCAAAGGCTCCTTAAGGTCCTGTTCTTCTCCACACCATGTGTGAATCAAGGAAATAAACGCATATTTTACATCACTGCATTAATGTGATTTGATAGAATGCAAACTTTAGAGGCCAACTTCTATATAAAAGCTTTACCTCACCTATGAAAAAAGCTGAGTAATTTGTCTTAATTGTGTATTTTCTTGTCTTTCAGAATGATCTTTATGCTGATGTGTCACAGAGAGTTTCAGTCCATGCCGAGTCTCTTTCTGAACCTGATCCAGTCAATGATGCTCTGTATGCCAGTGTGAAACCCAGCAGATCCAGAGGAGAAACTCCTGAATCCGGAGATACTGAGGAGATCCAGTACGCAGCTGTCCAGTATCACCGAAAGAAAGAGAGGAACAGACCGGAAGAAGATGAATGTCAGTATGACGATATAAGAGTTCATCAGCATGATGCTGCCGAGAGGTGAGAAAAAAACAACTTCACCAGCACAGATCATCTAATCAGAGCTGTAACACTGTTGTGATCCTGTTTGATTTTATATTTTTTTCTTTTAGGCAATCAAATGTTCAAACTATGGAAGATGCATCAGTAATCTACAGCAGTGTCAAGTGAATGATAGACAGCAGTGAACACAAAGCCTGTGCTCGACTGTTTTATGAGCGATTGTTGGATAATTGTACAGTTGTGAAATAATTTGGTCATTTGTTGATATATATATATATATATATATATGTGTGTGTGTGTGTGTGTGTGTGTGTGTGTGTGTGTGTGTGTGTGTGTGTTATTTGCCTTTAAGTTTATCTGATTTTAATCTGTTATTAGCGTAGAATTTGGTGTTTCCAGTATTTTTTGTTAATCTGTGTGGGGCATGAATTTATAAACCAGAAATATACTTCACATGAAGAAATATAACCAGGATAATGTTATTTGCATCTTATAATTCATTCTCTCATCTGAAGTTAAGCCAAATAATGTCACTTGTACTGCCACTAAAACTAAACCTTTTCTAAAAAAAATAACAATATTGCTTTCATCAGTATTCAAAACGTACAGTGTATGTTGTTTTACAAGCTAACGAGAGTGAAATATGTACAACTTTTCTATAATCACATGGTTTAAGTATTTAATTTTATGTATTATTGTATTTTCTCAAAAGTGTCTTTTTCATGTTTCACTTTGTATGTTTTTGTTACTAGGGTGGATGGTTCAATAAACGTGGTTGATCTGCAAGTCATTTAAGACTGTAGTGTTTTTACTGGATTGACAGGACATCTAGTGGATGATTTGTGAATTATTCTTCATTGATGGGACATCCAACACTTTTCCCTCCTGAAAACTGATTCTTTTTATATGGTCAAGTTTTACAAATGTGGATCTCATTTTCATATTAAGTCTGTTTTATTGTTTAAAAGTCCTATAATTAAAGGGTTAGTTCACCCAGATAGCAAATTTATGTAATTAATAACTTACCATTATGTTGTTTCAAACCCGTAAGACCTCCGTTTATCTTTGGAACACAGTTTAAGATATTTTAGATTTAGTCCAAGAGCTCTCAGTCCCTCCATTGAAGCTGTGTGTACGGTCTACTGTCCATGTCCAGAAAGGTAATAAAAACATCATCAAAGTAGTCCATGTAACATCAGAGGGTCAGTTAGAATTTTTTTAAAGCATCGAAAATACATTTTGGTCCAAAAATAGCAAAAAACGACTACTTTTTAGCATTGTCTTCTCTTCCATGTCTGTTGTGAGAGAGAGTTCAAAACAAAGCAGTTTGTCATATCCGGTTCGCAAACGATTCATTCAGTTCACCAAATCGAACTGAATCATTTTAAATGGTTCATATCTCTAATACGCATTAATCCACAAATGACTTCAGCTGTTAACTTTTTTAATGTGGCTGACACCCTCTGAGTTCAAACAAACCAATATCCCGGAGTAATTCATTTACTCAAACAGTACACTGACTGAACTACTGTGAAAAGAGAACTGAAGATGAACACCGAGCCGAGCCAGATAACGAACAAAACATTGACTCATTCACGAGTCAAGAACCGTTTCTGTCAGACGCGTCTGATTCGTGAACCGAGGAGATGATGATACTGCGCATGATTCAGCGTGAAGCAGACTGACACACAGAGCGTCTGAACTGATTCTTTTGGTGATTGATTCTGAACTGATTCTGTGCTAGTGTTATGAGCGCGGGTAAACCGAAGGCTTGAATCAAGGGCAATCTTCGCAAATGACGCCATTATACGTCGAGCCAAAAGAACCGGTGAACTGTTTTCTTCAACCGGTTTATTGAATCGAACTGTCCGAAAGAAGTACTGGTGATCCGAAAACCGATGCAACCGGTTCTTCACTCGTAAACGAGTCAGTCTGTTGTTCGTTATCTGGCTCGGCTCGGTGTTCATCTTCAGTTCTCTCTTCACATCAGTTCAGTCAAAGTACTGTTTGAGTAAATGAATTACTCCGGGATATTGGTTTGTTTTAACTCAGAGGGAGTGTCAGCCACATAAAAAAAAGTTAACAGCTTAAGTCATTTGTGGATTAATGCGTATTAGAGACGCAAACCACTTAAAACGATTCAGTTCGATTTGGTGAACTGCATGATTCATTCGCGAACCGGATATCCAGCTGCTTTGTTTTGAACTCTCTCTCACAACAGACCGGAAGAGAAGACAATGCTGAATAAAGTCGTCGTTTTTGCTATTTTTGGACCAAAATGTATTTTCAATGCTTCAAAAAATTCTAACTGACCCTCTGATGTCACATGGACTACTTTGATTATGTTTTTCTTACCTTTCTTGACATGGACAGTAGACCGTACACACAGTTTCAATGGAGGGACTGAGAGCTCCCGGACTAAATCTAAAATATCGTAAAATGTGTTCCGAAGATAAATGGAGGTTTTACGGTTTAAGTTATTAATTACATAAATTTGCTATCTGGGTGAACTAACCCTTTAAGGTCTAGAGACCAGCACTAATCAGCACAACATTATATTCTTGGTGTAGAATCTAGAAATGAACAGTACACAGTGCATTGTCGTGACACAAACATATCAGAATTCATGCTTACACCTGTTAAGATTCATTGAGTGATGATAGACCATTATTGAAGACAGCTGGTGTAAACAAGCAGAATTTCCAAAGAAGAAAATCACATTTTAAGTCACCATTATAGTGATCAGTGTTTACTTTAGTTGAGCTCTTAACCTTTTAATATTGCATTGTGTTGCATTGCAGTATGAATAAATTATGAGCAGATTTGTCCTTGTAATTTATTTAATTGTTACTATTTTATTTTACTCTGTTACCGGAAGTGTTGAACTGACCCAGACTTTATTTGCAATAGACTTTATGTGCATTTATTTGTCCATCAAATGACTCTAATGTATGAATGCACAACACAGATTTTCAAAAATATAAATTTAACTTTTCTGATTTTTCAACATAAACACTTAACTGAATAAAGTCAGTCAAGTACAGTACAGTACAGTACATCACACATTCACCAACATGATATTACAGCTGCTGAGGCGGGACTTGAAATGTGTTACACGACAAGCTCATTTCTGAAAGGAAGATTTCTGATTATGGAAATGATAAAAAATAATTAGTAATAATATGTAAATGAGTTAAAGGAACAAAATATTATTAAAGTTGAACAGTAAACTTCAAATATTCATGGAAACATAAGCTTATAAATTTGAATAAATGCTAAATGAGAAAGTTAACATTATATTAGAAATATTTTTTTAGTCATCTAAAGTTTTTTCTTAAAACCATCTGCAATGCTCTGCATAAATGTTCTTGGTTTCTTAAATATCTTGGACTCTCCAGTCATGACTTTGTTTAGTTTGTCATTTGCATCTTTCATGCAGTCAGTGACATTGCTGACTTTACTGCTGACACCTTTCATACCATCAGCAGCTTCATTCAGCATCTCGGGAACAGCGTTCAGTTTTTTGATATCCATGTCTTCTTGGCTTTATCTTATTTTAATTGTCCTCCAGCACGTGAAGATTGTCTGTAAAAAATATGGACTGATGAATGACACTGTGCACATCTTTAAGAATATTGAAGCGTAACATTGTGCCACTTGTGAGCAATTTTATCACCCTAATATATTCCCCATCTTCATTATAGGATATAAAGAGGATATCTTACCTTTAGCAGACACTCAAAAGTCAGAAGTAAGTTGATCTCCTTTCACACTTGACTGCACCTGCAATGCAACATAAGCATTATTTAAATGAACATATACAATTATTGTTAAAAATAAATGTCGCACTGAGGGAATTGCTCAGGAAAAGATTGAACCTCAGAATTTGTATAAATGTGAACTTGTCACTTTTGTTCTGAGAAATAATTAAAGTTACTCATTGTTCAATAGACATACAGTATAGAGCTGTTCAATTAATAGTGGCTTGGATAATTTGCTCGGATGGTCACTCTTAATTTGTCTTGTAGAAGCACTTGAGGTTTTAAAGCTATATTGATGGGGTTTTATATTGAAAGGTTTTACCTCAAACCCAAAAGCTGTAGTCGATATGAAGTCAGTTTTCTGAAGATGCCGCTGTCTGTCAGACGAGATTAATGAAATTAGCAGTGCAGATGAAGGAGTGAGTCACAGATCATCGCAAATGTCTTTATATACTCACTGCATGGAGAAACTTATATGACACTTTAGAAGTGATAATATAGCAATGCTTCTTCAAAAGCATCTAATGTTTACTTAGAAAGAATGTGTCTAATCATAAAGGTGCATATACTCTCAATAAAGTATCTAAAGAATGAGTCACAAGAAAACAGGAAAACAGTGAGACACTTGATTTTTTGACACAAGTGTGAGAACAGTATTATTTTATTTAATTTGTCTACTTCTGGAGCTGTTGTGTGTCATATTTGATTTTCCTGTTTAGCTGAAATAAAATCCAAAATAATTCTCCACTTAAGGGAAAAATCTGAAAATCCCTGACATTTATTTATATTCCAGAGTCTTTAGTAGGGCTTTTCTTAAAGACGCTATTTCATACAGTTAAGGCAGATGTGAAGATGTTATAAGTGGAAATGAAATTAGTGTGCCCTAAATAGTACAAGTTCAGAGCTCTGGTATTATGAGAAAAAAAAAAAAATATATATATATATATATATCTGTTTTTACCAAGAAGCCCTAATATGTCCCCCAAGTTACTCCCATATCTGCACAATAGGCCTTTTGAAAAACTGTTTGAAATACTTAATGTTTATTTTTTTATGTCCTTTGGGTTGGCCGTTGGCTGATAGTTTGTCATGCATTAATATTGAAACCAAAACTAAGATCAGATCATATTACATTACAGACAAACACACTACCATCACATACTCAAGCTGACTGGAGCTGGGTGCATAAACCTATCCTCTATGTTAAGACAGTGTCTTATATGAATTTGACAAACTAGCTGTTAGGCAAGGGGTAATCAGTCTTATTTGTGGATTCAACTGAGACTAATCTATACTTTTATGTAACTGAATAATAATAATAATAATATACAGTACAGACCAAAAGTTTGGACACACCTTCTCATTCAAAGAGTTTTCTTTATTTTCATGACTATGAAAATTGTAGAGTCACACTGAAGGCATCAAGGGCTATTTGACCAAGAAGGAGAGTGATGGGGTGCTGCGCCAGATGACCTGGCCTCCACAGTCACCGGACCTGAACCCAATCGAGATGGTTTAGGGGTGAGCTGGACCACAGACAGAAGGCAAAAGGGCCAACAAGTGCTAAGCATCTCTCGGGGAACTCCTTCAAGACTGTTGGAAGACCATTTCAGGTGACTACCTCTTGAAGCTCATCAAGAGAATGCCAAGAGTGTGCAAAGCAGTAATCAAAGCAAAAGGTGGCTACTCTGAAGAACCTACAATATGACATATTTTCAGTTGTTTCACAATTTTTTGTTATGTATATAATTCCATATATAATTCCACATGTGTTAATTAATAGTTTTGATGCCTTCAGTGTGAATCTACAATTTTCATTGTCATGAAAATAAAGAAAACTCTTTGAATGAGAAGGTGTGTCCAAACTTTTGGTCTGTACTGTATATATAACTATACATATATACTATATATAACTTACAACTATATATGTAACTATGTAAAAAAAAAGAATTTTCATTATCATGTCATTTGTTGTCAGGTTTTGTTCATTTCGGCACTTATTTTGGTGTTTTTTCTGATATTTCTAAACACCCGCCCACCCCCTTAATTACTGTTGCTATGACCGACTTCCCATGGCTCTCTCACGACACACATCTTGTTCTCACACTGTGAAAAATACATCATGGAGCAAAGAGGACACTGACAACACACCGACAGACAAGACAGAGCAGCTTACGTTAGGCATGAAACAGAGTCTCAGCTTTCAAATTGTATAATATGTTTTAAAGAAATTCAAACAATAGCATTTTGTGGCTCTTTGATGTGTCATGACAGATCGCTGTAGCACTTCAGTTCAAGCGGCATGTGAACCTCTCTCATATTTGCTGCTATTTATATAGCACAAAATAAACATGAATGAACATTAGAAGATATGTTGTTCCAAATGTGGAAAGATGACAATACACACCATTTTTTAAAGTTCAAATCCACCAACACTGATATATGAATTTCCCAAAAGCAACTATGGTTGCAAGTTCCATCATTACTAACAGAGTACAATGGAATGTTATAACCATAGAATAGCAAGCGATATTTTTTGTGAAATTTTCACACAAGACAAAATGTTTGACATTGTTGAAGTTTAATTAGCATACCTGTCATAAATGTGAAACAATCAGTGCTGATTTATGATAGCCTACAATTATTTCATGTAATTTGTAGACACTGTGAGAACATTATTACCTGTATAAGGGTGTATTAAATGTTGTCTGTTTCATATACATCAAATTTTCTTATAATTTTTGGTCTAAAATAAAAGTTTTTGCATGATGAGTGTTCAAGGATTATTAGAACAAAGCTTTAAACTCTTGCACTACTTAGTCGTCTAAAACTTTCTCAATGCCATCTGCAACACTCTGCACAACTTTTCCTGGTGCCTTGACGATCTCTTTTGTGCCTCCGGCCACTGCGCCAGTCAGTGGAGACGTCAGCAGACTGAAAACAGCGTCCACCCCTTCACCGGGTGAGCTGGCACTGTTGATTTTGCTGCTGGCTTCTTGGATGCTGTCTGCAGCTCCTTTCACCATCCCCACCGGGACGTCCACCACGGCTCTGACCACGCCCACCGTTCCTTCGGCTACGCCCGCCGCCACCGCGCCCACCGCTTTGAAGAAATCCATGAGGTCACAGATTCCTGCGAGAATGCACATTTGTTTATTGTACTTGTTTTTCTGTAGTTTCTTTTATTAAAGTTTATTTATTATTAAATCTTAAAAAGCCGTGGAAATTAAATAAAAGAGTAGAAATTGCATGTGTATTGTTTATTTGAATAAACTCCATTTATTATTTTTATTATTATTATTATTATTATTATTATTATTATTATTATTATTATTCGTTCAATGCGTATGTATAAATGCATACTGTTATGTGAATGAATAAGAATGTTATCATCCATAACACACTAGAACAAGTGAATAAAATAAATAAAAAAAAATCAGTAGTCATTCAACCCCTAAGTTGGGTGAAGTATCCCTTTAAGCATTAATATCAAGATTTCCTACCTCTATCAAACAATCTCTCAGGAGCAAAGTAATAGTTTTCTTAGACTTGAGTACCTGTAAATACAGATTATGTTACTATACATTCTAAACATGCTACTAATCATGATAAAGTCAGCTTTAACAGAGAGTCAGCACTGACCTGAGGTCACAGATGATGAGATGTTTCTTCAGAACAGACTCTCGGATCATCTCAGGGGTGTTTATATACTCATTGGTGGAAAGGAAAACCAAAACCAAACAGTGGGAGTGATTATGTCACAATACATTTGTTAACAGTTGAGTTATGGAGAGGCTGTGAATTATTAACCCTGTAAGGCACATGTAAGGCTTTCTGTTAATGTTTTAGAGACAAGAAACAGCAGCAGCTCTTATTGGAATAATTCATTTTCAGGTGACTATTACATGCCAATAAAACCCCCTGAATCTTTTTTATTTTTATTTCCTAGTTCATCTGCTCAATTTCGTAAAATGCAGATGGCAGTTTTTCTGGCATCAGGCTTTGGTAGATCTTGCTGATGAAGAACATGCTCAGGTTGAATGATAAAAATTAGCATGTTAACTGTGATGAAAATAGCTGAACTTAAATTCACTTTCTGCTTCAGTGCTGCTCTTTCACCCAGAAAAGGCTGATACCATCTGAGGATGTAGTACACCGAAATTATGTTTTATCTGTATAATCAGCCTTTGAAACAATTCCAAGTCAATTAGTTAATGCATCAGAAAAGCATCAACTACATATTGCATAAAAAAAAAGAATGAAAAGTTTTGTGATTTAAAATAAAGACAGTAGTTAATTAACTTTATTAGTGCCTGCAAGAGGGCCACATGGATGTGTTTTAAAACAGACTATTTTCCTTTCTCTTAAATCTGAAAAAAGAAAGAAAGCATGATGTCACCAAAGAACAAATCAATATGGTCCTATTCAGGAATGTGAAACACAATTATTTACTTTTGCAAAGGCTCAACACACACAAAATAATAACTTGTGATTTCAGTATCATTAAACAATTGAATCTATCATTATTTATCATTTAATCTAAGCTTTCTAAACATTTGTAAGAGCTATAGCAGGAGTGTCTGGTTTTCCTCCTCTGCAGTTATTAATGTATAATCAAACACTCCTGAAACAGTGGATACAGGCCAAACTGAAAGACACTGAGTTACAACAATGAGTATGAATCAATACCTGATAAAGCAGTAATCAGGGATCAGGAGATGAGATATCAGAAAGCTGCCACTAGGTGTCCCTCAAAAAAGATACTCAAGCACAGTAATTCATTCGATTTACTCAAATACTTTACACCTCTGCTATTATCAACAGAATTATAGTGATTATATTATAATATATGTTTAACTAAAAGCCATTTCTCCATCGATTTTGTCATTAATTTTAATTTCTGGTTGCTTTTTATTCTTCTTCTCTTAATATTGTGTCAAAGAAAGTCATTTCGGGAAATGATAAGCAAGAAAATGTCATCGTCACACCTGGATATGAGCTACACACCACCAGTAAAAACTGGTCATGTATTTTCTTCATTATCAACTAATAACCTTTGATTCTGTCGTCTGTCTGATAAAGTGAAATGAGAGAATAATTGCAGTGAAAAGTGAAACTGAAAGTACAGTGCTCTGCCTGAAAGTAATAGCCCTGATTTACAAGAAGAGACCAGCAAAAAAAAAAAAAAAAAAAAAATTCTAAAATGTAATAAAAAATTTAAAACTCTGTGCATCAGAATAATCCTGGTTTACAAAAGACATGCACATCGGGGGGAAGTCAACATGTGATTTCACTGCATTACAACTGTTTTCTCATCTAAATAGGATGACAACTTTCAGATGTAACTGCAGAGATCTAACAGAGGTCTCCGTGATGTACGTGTGCTGCCAAGAGAGTTTCAAAGAAAGCGTCTCACTTACAACAACAAACACCCGGCTGAACAGAAACACTCAACACACACAGGAGCTTCAAGCTAGTCACTGTTTTATTATTACATGTGTGAGCATTTTTTTTTCTCCTTTTGTGCTCCTAAGCACATAAGGCCGTGTTTTATATAATTTGGACTGGTCATGGCATGGTGTTATACCACATATCTGACCAGATGTCATTGATGGCTAAATACATGTGCAGCCTTTGGTCTATTTCTGGTCTACTGTGTGCATTGTGTAAGTTTTGCAATTGATCAAAGCTTTGTTTGTTTCTATTAAAAATATCAGCAGCATTAACAGAGACGGACTGGCCATCTGGACAATCTGGAGATGTCCAAAACGACCGTCCATATAACGGCTGTCGGCCTGGTTCATCATCAAAGAAAGTGTAAGATTAAGTGACATTGATAGTCGACAAAAGGGGGCGCTAATGCAGTCTATTTTTGCTTATAAGAAACCAAAACTGGTGTACACTGCCAGTTAATGTGGACTAGTAAAACTGACTGCCACCACTGATAAGCTACTACTCAATATTGTAGAAAGTTGCTTTGCAACGATTTGTATCGTAAAAAGCACCATACAAATAAACTTGAATTAATCTGGCCCCTTGGTACAAAGGAGAAAAAATGCTGGCCCTCATCACCATCTAAATTGGCCATCCCTGCTATAGAGCACATAGCCTATGAGCACTATATTAATATCCAAGGACAGCCCTAGTCTGAACGTTCACTGCTGTTTATTACTTCCCATTGTCTGACATGAATAATCCATTCATTCATAAAGAGACACAGCGATTCTACAATGGGTTACATTTGAGAGATAGGCCTGTTGAGTAAATTAAATTCCCTATAAAGTGATAAGTCTGATTAACACGACACACACGAGTCACGACACACACACACACACACACACACACGGACATGTGAATACTCAAATTGAAAAAATCTGTTGTTTCAGGTTTCTAGATTCTAGGTCTATGCTTACCATTGTCATATTTGTCACATATCTATATTTTTCTATAGATTTCACGTATTTTAGTTCATACAATAATACATTTATTTAAATCCCCTACTGAAAAAAAATAAAAATAAAAAACATCACATTATTTGTAATGATTTTACTGGTTATAATGAAACTGTATTGGTTTTAATGGAAACTGTAATGGTGCCTATTGGTCTCTATTATTAATTGGTCTCCTTCTGTTGGTGGCTTTTGTTAAAACCACTGAATCCTAATGTAATATGTCCAAAACCACACTACAGGATACCATTTTCAAATTTGTAAGTTTTAATGGTTAAAATGTGATGGTTTGTAGTGGTATTTGTAGTGGAAATCATTAAAACGTCTGTGATGGTTTCTATTATTTTTGTCAGCAGGATCACTATGGGTTTTGTGAAGAAATTTGCCATAAATGCCACAGGATTGCTGTATTGTGGTGAGATAGTAGTGACTGTTTGTAGTTGTGTTGGGCCTATTTGGGGAAAATCCAGGGCCGTTTTTCACTCCCAGTCCGTCCCTGATTAATAACAGTGTTGAAAAGTTGAATTAAGAGATGAATGACAGCACATGAATTACCTACTCATTTGGTTTCATTCACCCAAAGAATTTACTCTGGCTTTTTCATGTTTATATTCATGCATATTACTTTAGCAGCCACTGCACAAAGTGACTTGAGAATGTCTCCAATAGCTGGTGTTTATACAGGAAATGAGAAAAAAATGCATATTATGATAAATATATTTCATTATTCATGTCCTTGTGAAGAAATCATGTCTTTATGAGGAGATTCTTAGACATTATTAAAGAGTTAATACAGGATAAAATAACAAATTACAGGTTGCGTTTTTCTTGTTATTGTACGCAATGGTGCCACCTAATGTTTGAAGTAAGAGATTTCAGAGATCTGACCTGGAGCCATCTGTCAACACCAGCATCAAACCAGGATGGAAAATTTTAAGAAAAGCAATCTCTAAAAATACAAACACTACCCCAAAGCGATGATGATACCAGCAGTCTCGAGTCCAGGCATGTTATCTGTCATCTTTAGGGTAAAAAAAGAGTATTGTAATGTACCATGAATGTAAACAGAAGTTCTGCTTAACTTTATCTGGTTTCAGTTGATCTCCCAGCGGCAGCCTTGACCCATCAGGATGAGAGTTTGCAAGGCAGGTCTTGTCTCTGCTCTGTGTTCCTTATGAGCCAACAGATGAAGGAATTGAATTGAAATTCTGAGAAATGTCTGAGATGTGTTGAATTGATTCTTTCATTCTGAAGGCTACTGATCTCCACGCGACACTGAAAAGCGTGTCCTCGACGAGAGCTGTCGACCACAATGGTGTTTTCATCAGATGATTACACCATAATATCTCCCATTAAACCCATGGACGATCATACAGAGGGCAGTCTTTATTCCAGGCCTGCTCTACACAAACTCATTTTGCAGAGTGACACTGTTTAGAATTTCAATTTGGGACGTTTTTAGAGGAAGCTGCGGATAATGTCACGGCTCGTGACTGAATGTCATTAAACACAGAGTACAAGCAAACGTGTGTTCATGTGATTGAATGAAATAATGGTGGAAATGATCATAATGAATCAAGCTCATATTCTGTCTCAACACAACCGCCAAACTAATTCACATGATAGAATTAATTAAATACATTCAGTTATTTTTAAACTAAATTGAAGGCATTCAGGTATATTTTAAATTAAATATATGTAATTAAATGTAAAATATTTAAATTGAAATTAATAAAAAAAAATAAGACTATACAGTGTATAACATAAAAAAAATAAAATAATGTTGCATGAAGGGAATAAATTCCAATGTTCCTAAAACAGTCAAAAATATATGTTTTATTTAGATTTTTCTGTGAAAGACCCAGACATGTTCTCGACAGGTTTGGTGTGAAACCTTGAAAACAGTAATCACAGTCTCACCCGTCTCCTCTCTACCTCTCTTTTACATGATCAATGTCCTGTCGTCACATCTTTTCTTCCTTCCACAGCTCGTGTGTGATTGGATCTCTGTCTGGCCTTGTGTGTCAGTCCCTCTCCTCCTGTCCTCCATCCAAACACCTGTCCGTCTCTCTTCTGTCCTCACGCTGCTGTGTACCTTCAGCTTGTTCTAATCAGATTCTCACGTAGTATCTGCATCAACAAAACAGACCATGCACAGTTTCTGCGAGAATGTCAGTTAATGTTTCCGTGAAGCCCTAATCGTAGAAACGTTTTTTTCAGTAGAGGTTAATAAACTTAATTTCAGTTGAACACATGGCTTAATCTTTCATTTTACAAGCAGGTGTTATTATTGCTGACATTTAACATGGGTCATGAAACACGCACGCATGCACACACAATAGGGCTGGGTTGACAGTATCGATTTCCTGATTTTAATTAACTGATGTCAGTTCTTACATCCCAAGAACAATATATTAGCGGCTACACCATCAAGGAAAAGTATTTAAAGCAGGATGATTGGCTACGTGAACACAGGCGATCAACATTTGCGCTCTAGAAAGCTTCATCTTTGTCGTGTAGTTTTAATGTGAAAGATTGCTGTATAAACAAATTTAAGTTGTAACATTGTTTTAAAATGTTTCTTACCACGTTCTTAACATTCATTTTACCCAAAGTGTGACACTATCTAACTGTTTATTTTTAACAGGCCTGAAACATTACAATCGTATTGTCTTGTAGTCTAATAGCTCAAAAACGAGGCTGTTAATACACTGTAAAACCCGACAAGTTAACTTAACTCAAACCGTTTGAGTAAACAGATATCCTTAAGTTATGTTAACTCAAACCGTTTGAGGAAACCGGTTGCCTTAAACCGTTTAAGTTGAAAAAACTAACAGTTATGAGTACTCTGAACTTAATTCAGTTGAGTTCACTGAAAGAAGATATACATTGCAATTAAGTAATTAAGTGATTAACTAAGTGCTGATTGTGAATTAGTGATGAACAGCTGCTGTTAACAAACAGAATCACTGAAGAAAAGAGAAACATAAGAACTAATACAACTGACTTCAGACACAGCCTTAGATGAAATCAACTGAAATAAAATACATGAAATCTCTCAAGATCTGATTAAACAACCCCACAAACAGCATCACCAGCTCCACTTATTAATAACCAGACTGACTTTATTTCTGCTATTTTTGATATAACGGGAAGTATGCTGATAGGTCTATAATTAGACATGTCTGTTATAGCACCTGATTTAAGTATTGGTGTCACTGCAGTCACTTTCCAATCTGCAGGGACTATAGAATGGTTAAAGGACATGTTAAGAAGATGGGTTATTGGACATATTAGATGATCCTTGTACTCTCTAAAAAAAGTATGTATTAAGGCCAAATGCATCAAGATCTTTTGAATTTTTCATTCCAACAATAATTTTTGTTACTTCATAGTCTGAGATTTCAGTGATTTTAAATACAGGCTGATGTGGATCAAAGACATTGTCAAAACACAGAGCTGAATCAAAATGCTGCGTAATCTCTTTCACAGAATTTATAAAGAAATTATTAAAATTGGTGGCTATGGAAAATGGATCTTTAATAATCAAGTCATTCATTTGAAGCTCCATTTCCTTATTATTTTTATTTAGATGTCGACCAAGCAGTTTGTTTAGGTTTTGCCATACTAATTTTCCATTGCCGTTTGCATTCTCTATTATTTTAATGAAAAAATTCGCTTTGGCCTGTCTCAGACTCTGTGTTACTTTATTTCGCATATGGGTAAACCTTTGATGGTCTGTTGTTAGTTTGGGTCTCCGTCAATCTGAGAAAGTTCTTCTCAAAAGAGGTTTCTGGAACTCTTATGTGTAAAGAAAGAGGAGCAGGCACTTGAGAGGCGCGTGAAGGACGCTACGTGAGGACACAGGCACGTTGTGCTACACACGGAAACACGTGCAGAAATATTGCGATGAAAGTTTTTCTTCAGAAAGAAATCTCACATGCATCTCATTTAGGGGTTCAAAGACATGTCAACACTGTCTCACACAGATACCAAAGTCTGGGATCAAATATCAGAGATATCCACATCAACTCGAATGTTACCGTAATTCAATGAGTGCAGTTGGATTACTGTCTTGAAAATATCTCAGAAATAGTTTGTTGTTCTGTTCTTCTTACTGCTTCACATTTTTCCCCTTTTTTAGTAAAATAGTATATGTATATAATAAATATAAAATATTTTCTTCCATTATTATTATATATTGTCCATCTACTGTAAATATATTACCTGTATATATATATATATATATATATATACACACACATTGGAAATTGCTTCTTGAGTGTCTTTTTTTCATATGGGACAACACTTTTTATTTTAATTTTTTACTGTACGTTTTGGCAAAAATAGCTAATCTATATATTTCATCAAAATGTGCATACATTCCAGACATACCCTTATTGATTTTACAGCTCATATGGGTTGCTTAAAACAAATAGAAACAGCTTACTTTGATTCTTAAATACTATGCTGAAGAAAACTTGAATAAAGTCTCCTGAGGTATTAAAGAGCAACTTCTGAACATTAAACTGTCTCTGGATTACAACGCTCTGTCCTCCTGCATTATAAGTGAATTCTGCTCAATCAGCGGTGACCTTCACGCACACACAGCGCTCCTCTGCTCATACATTCACAGAGAGACAGGCAGATGTGTGCAGGTGCAGGACTGAATGTTATAGATGTTAGTCTCAGACTGTTTGTTCGAGTTCCTGATGCGATCCAGAGCCTGAAACACACCCAGCGCCGCTCCAAACAGCTCGCTGTGGTTTATTTCTCGGGTCACAGTTGAGAGGAGAGACTGAACACTTCAGCAAGCCGCTGTTATTACTGAGCATCCGTGTGATCGTTGCTCTGATTGTCTCCTTCAATCATCCTCAGAACAGCTCAAAACAAACTTACAGCCGACCTGCTAACCACATGCTAGGATGAGTGCACTATTGCACAAATAGTGAACGTTGCACAATAGATAATGCTGCACAAATGTACAAACAATACTTCTTTTACAATAAAATAAATTATGCAGTCAGCAAAACATGTATTTTCAGATGAGTTTTGGATGTATTTTCTTTCTTATTTTGGCCATTTTCTAAATATATAATTTAAAGCACAACTTGTAATTAATGTTGTCTAAATATATTTCCTTAAGCCATGCTAAAAAACATATGTTTTATTTCTTTTTTTCTTAAATATCTTTTTGTCAAACAGGGTGGTGTACTTCAAAAAAGGGTGTCAAATAGAGTTGTATAGTTTCTTTAGTTTTTTGCTACACGTACACACATCAGAAATAGAGAAAGTATTATGTTGTATGCCATATATCAAACTTGCTCAGCTCCGATGAAAACATCAGGATGTTCTTTAGAAAGTGAAGCACTTGTCTGTGGGTCAGTGATTCATCTCAGCGCTCTCATGGATCTGAACCATCATTTCTGCCTGTTGAGATACAAATTGTGTCCACAGATCTGAATAGATGTAATTATGAATCTGCTCTCCAGAGGACCAATAACAGCCTCCACTGCCTTTCAATCTATTCATCTGCAGAGATGTCAGCCAGCACAAAAACACATATCTGAATCACTCTCACACACACGAACCCTCCACAGATCACATCTGAGCGTGAAAGACACATCCAAACAGACCAATGAGAGGATGACAGGCCTGAACATGACTTACACATACAGAGATACAAATGAAAACGGTTTCCAAAAAGAATTTCACATTTTGATTCATCTGACCACAGAACAGTTATTCGCTTCAACTCTGTCCATTTGAAATGAGCTTTGGCCCATGACAGTGTTTCTGGATCATGTTCACGCATGGCTTCTGTACGTGAGTTTTAACCTGCATTTGTGCATGGCACAGCAAAAAAATAAAAATAAATAAATAAATAAATGTAATCTAAAAAAGAAAACAGAATACACTACCTAAGACGAGTAATGTAGATTATGTTACTGTAGTTTTCATCTAATCAGTTTGTCAGTAGCCCAGCTCTGGGAACATTATCCACAAATCGTTCCAGTTTTTTCTCAATCACTTTGGTGCATTTCTCAAATCAGAAATGAAATTCTCAAACACTTGTACAACCTCCACATCATCATAAAAATAGTTTTTCATTTTTTGGAACAAGTTGCAATTGCTTTTGTACATTCATGCAATTGATTCTGTACATTTATCTGTGGTTATTGTTAGTTGCTAATGTCATGTTGCTAAAATATTACATAGTTTACTGTGCAATAGTTTAACCCTTAAAACATTGAGTCTTTATTTCATTGTATAAGTCATTAAATGCACAATGGTTCATCTAGTTGTTTTAAACTGTCAAGCATATATGTATTTTTCAACACATTATTATTAGATTTTTGTAAATTTGGCATGAATTGTGTAAGTGAACCTCGACTAATGAAGAGAATGTCGATGATACACCAATGATAAACTATTTCTCTGAAATAGCTCAAAGGTTCATCTCGTGAATCTTCAGTTGGAAAGCTTCTGTATAGACAGAGGACAACACAAGAGTTACACATTCTGACAATGGACTTATTTCTTATGTTCATCTTTGTGCTCAAATTTCTGTTTCCTTTTCTATATCACAATGTCATCGCAAAGGTTACTTTTGTTTTTTTGTTTTTGTCAGACCACTAGTAAAAGTGTAAGTGGGAATTCTATCCAGTCTCTTTCAGTCAATATCCCAAATATACTGTATATACAAGCAGTTTGAATATCATGTTTGTGGACAATAACACAAGGACTTTTCATTCTGATGGCACTGACATAAATCCTTGCTTTGAGAGATGAACTAAACATTTTGAGTAAGTTACAGGCTTTTGCAGTGAATCTATTGTGTGGTGCTGTTTGTACGAATTGCTTTGAGAAATGCACACACTTCTTTGCAAATATTAAGGATGACTCGAGAAATATACCAAAGCAACTGACAAAAACTTTAACTTCATTATTTGCTAAATGTTCCTCCAGGTGTGTGTGTGTGTGTGTGTGTGTGTGTGTGTTAGCACTTACTTTTTCAGCCTTTTGTTGCACCCGTCCAAACTTTTTTGAGACGTGTTGTGGACTTCAGATTCTAACTTAATTTATTTTTTATTTAACATGTTTCTAAAGTGTTTAGTGAATTAAATATAGCTTTTTTTAAATTGTTGCAGTATTTACATTTTACACAGTGTCCTTACTTTTTGGAATCAGGCTGATAGATAGATAGATAGATAGATAGATAGATAGATAGATAGATAGATAGATAGATAGATAGATAGATAGATAGATAGATAGATAGATAGATAGATAGATAGATAGATAGATAGATAGATAGATAGATAGTTCTCGTTCTGTGTGGCAGCAGCATGTAAAGGTCTTATGCAATCAGAGAGAGTCAAGGCTCTATCATTTCATCTAAACGCCCACAGGCTCTCAATAATTTATTTATTTTGAATGAACGAATCGTGACACACTTCTCTCTAATTCATTATGCGGCTGAGGCAGCATCTGTTAGCACAGCTTTTCACCAAATCATCAGACCGAGTCATGACGTCAGGCTTCGAATATGAAACTCTTTTATTTAAAATGTCTACTCATTTATACAGCATCACATGCATTCAACAGACCAGCCGCTCAGCAGGCTTTTCAGTCATTCTCACTGGATTTTAATCAGAAAGACACCATCAAGACGTGGCTCTGAGTGATGAGAGTGGCCTGAAGTCAGTCCAGCTCGTCATGTCTCAGACATAATCACAGTATTTTCATTCAAGTCAGTAAATATGGCCTTCAGGTCTTCAGGATCCTTCTTTTACTGTTAAACTTCAGCCAACATTAAAGTGACTAAAGTAGCTGTCTGTACATCAGTAAAATGATTGTAATGGCTTTGCAATGCCAGCATATGCAACATCATCATCATGCATTTTATAAGCCAGGATGCAATGAAATGTAATTGCAGAATGCAATGGTTAATATTATATATAATATATAAAAAGGGTTCTGATCCATCTCCAAAGGATGAAAAAGGTTAACACATATAAAAATATCTGCAGTATCGTCAGTGTTCTTTGTTGAAAGCAGTTCTGTGTCTCTCAGTCTGTATTGTTTCACTGAATCTGACACTTGTCCAGCGCTTTGCTCTGCTTTCGGTTGCTTTTGGGTCCGAGGACCAGCCGTAGGTCGGTGCCGAAGCTCGGTCTGCGGGCCAGCGGGTAGAGAGCCCCGCACGGAGCGTCGCACACCGCCGCTTTGCTCCCTTTCTCCGCCTGCCGCGCCGCCCGGAGCGCCTGGTACGAGCGGATGGACACTTTCCGGTGCTGCGAGGGTCCGGTCTCGAGGGGGAGCCCTCCACGCCGCGCGAGCGCCTCGAACACCTGCTCCATGTTCACCCCGTCTTTGGCGGAGGTCTCGAACAGAGCGCAGCCGTTACCGAGCGCACGGACCACCTCGGTCCGAGACACCGCGTGCTGCTCCGAGGGCAAGTCCACTTTGTTGGCGCAGACCACCGTCGGCACGCACACTTTCTGTTTGGACGAGTGCAAGGCCGCTTTGGCAGCTACGATCTCGGCGTGCAGAGCGCGCACTTCCTCAAACGAGCTGCGGTCGTCAAGACTGAACACGAGCAGGAATATATCACCTGAAACACAGAAGAGACGACAGAGGGTCAATATCTGCCATATGGAAATACATCATTTCAGACTATGAGAAAGAAATAAAAAGTTCAAGCAACCCCACATTTTTGAAAAATGAAGGTAGACATTTTTGTCCATGTACTATTATTTATTTTATTTTTATTTTTAAATCCTCTTCGGTGCATTCAGTCAGTTTTTCCACTAGAATTGAGTAAATAAGCTCCAGAAATAAATGTTGCATTAAAAAGTTGAGATCAGAACCAGAAAGAAAAACTCTGTTTGAATGCACGATGATCATTTCCCTGTCTAAACCACTGACACACTGCTCTGAAGGACCAAACTGTTACGCACCGGTCAGGATGGACAGTCTCCTCTTGGCAGGGAAGCTCCTCTCCCCGGACGCGTCCAGTATGTCTATCTGGTAGGTCTCTCCGCGGATTTGGTAGAGTTTCCGGTGGAAATCCTCACTGGTGGGCTCGTATCGCTCCTCGAAGCCTTCGCACAGGAAGCGGTGCAGGATGGAGGTCTTCCCGACGCGCGGCGCGCCGAGCACCACGATGCGCCTGCAGTTCTGCGGCTTGGGAGCATGGGCCTCGATCGCCAGCGGCTGGAGACGAGCGTGGCCGTGCAGGACCAGCGCGGTCAGCTGGTCCAGAGGGGACTTTTTCTCGACGGACGCCGGGTGTGCTTTACCCAGACTGGACGAGCGCACAACCCTCGCCTTCTTCTCCTGCTGCTTCAGCTGCGTCGTGGCCAGTTTCAGGATCCCTATTCCCGCTTTGGAGAGCGTGCTGACTTTGAACCCGGTGGCGTTTTTGTACGCGAGCAGGACGCTGGGCGAGCTTGCTGCGGGCAGAGGGCGAGACTGCTGCTGGATCACCTGCAGGGCTGCAGCTTTAACACTCTGGTCCATGACAGGACACATCGAAGACAGGCAGATCTGTTTGAGATTTATTGGATACATCCACCTCTACCTGCGCGCTCCGGATTAGTACTTCTGTGCGCTCGGCCGGCGGGCCTCTTATATACCCGCGTGCACGTCACCGCGATGATTGACAGGCGCGCCACGCGTGTACCCGCAAGGAACAAAACGTCTCCTGGAGCAGTGCACGATGATACAGGCCAAACTCTTCCAAGGTATACAGCTGCGATAAAGGCTGTTTGCTGGGGTTTAAGAATCAGGTCAGAGAATTTAAACCCCCAAAAATTTAAATTTAAAAACACATTTAAATGGAAAGCATTGTGGAATAAAAAAGCAATACATTTATTTGTTTTTATTGAATTCGGTGTTTTGCATTTAAGGATGTCTGAGAGAGGAAAAATCGTTCAAAAGCCACTTTCAAACTAAAATATTATATTTTTTATAAATATTATGCACTTGCATTACAATATAGCTACAGTACAAAGTTACTAAGTAGTAGCCTACCTGAAATAAACGTGGCTTTTTTAACTTTTATGCATTATGAAGACAGGCTTTATTTAAAATGACGTACAAGTAAAGACATGGCAAATTTTTAATAAAAAAGCCAAAATAAATATAAATACAGTACCATACAGTCTGGTGTATGCCGGGGTTTGTCGTTGAGATAGTTGGCTTCATCAAATCAAGCAGCAAGATTAATAACAGAGAAACCAGGCCTCGATCTCCCTCAGCTATTATTATATTAATATTAAATTCTTAACATGTTTAGTCCCTCTCAAATAGTCCTCAATGATTCAAACAAGCAGTTTATGGTATAGTGAAGATTAAATCAGTCACTGTGTGCCGTCTCTTTGTAATCAATGGCACTTTTTGTATCATCTATTGTATAATGAACTGATATGAAGATAAGTCTCGCTTTGACAGAGAGACCGATGTGTGTGTGATTATGACATGAATTGAGGACATGGTCACTTTCTCACTCCGAGCAGACGGTCATGATGCTCCTGTCAGAAAAGGACTTTTCCCTCAACTGTTGTTCTGAGATCAGTGTCACCTCAGTCTGTCTCTTTCTGTCTCCTCCGACATCCCACCTGTCAAACAACACAGGATGTTCTGACTCCTCTGATGGAAACACTGGTGCAGCAGAGGACACTGGGATGTGTGTGTCTTAATGGGGGGAAACTTATTGTGTTTTTACCATGGCAACGGCGATCCGTCTCCAGAGCACTGAGGATGCACAGGCTTATACAACAACATGGCAGCTCTGAAGGTGTGTGTGTGTGTGTGTGTGTGAGTACACTGGGTCAGCTGGAGTCAGTGTGGAGCTTTATAGTGACTCATTAGTATTCGTTCTCTGTGTGTGGGCTTCTCTTCTCTCTCTCTGTCTAATAAACACACACATTTGTTTACACTGGGAATTTCCATCAACTTAGATTGTGTAATCATGAACTACTGATACTTATGCCTTATCCCTAACCTAACCCTCATACAAATATTATATATTATATTATATTATATTATATTATATTATATTATATTATATTATATTATATTATATTATATTATATATGTAAAACATATCATAATTTGTTGTTATATTGCACTAATGTAAGTTTTAAATTCATTAATATTGATGTTTTAGTGTTTTTCATTGCATATTTTAATTTTGTTTCAAATAAAATATTTTATATTTATAAAATATATATTATAATAAAATTAAATCATTTGTTTTACAATATGCTAATTTTATATTAAAATGTACTGTATAAACATTACATTTTTTCCATTTTATTTGTCAATTTTTTATTATATTGTGTTTGCATATAATATAATATAATATAATATAATATAATATAATATAATATAATATAATATAATATAATATAATATAATATAATATAAACTTGTAGTTGTATTGTGATAATGTTAATGTTAACCTTTTTTTTCTAATTGCAAAATGTAGATTTTTTAAAATATATTTTTAATCTAAAATACCTAAATTAAATTTTAATTGCATGTTTTGGGGACTTTTTTTCTCCCCAAACTAGAGCTAAGCATGTTCACACACACACACACACACACACACACGTGTAAAAGGCTCATTTACAGTTGTGGTCTGTTTCCATGCGCCTTCCAGGTGTTTCCATAACTAAAAGCCGCTGCCATATTTGATCATACTGTTTATCAGATATGATTATTCGCCCCTATCTCTTTACGTCAGTGTTTTTGTCTCATTGCTTTGATAGTCACTTACTGACATTTACACCAGCGCTGCTTGTGTTTTTACTTCTTTTGTTGCTACATGTTTTGTTTTCTCTTGATTGGAAGAAATGTTTTATAGAAATGACACTGTTGTTGTTATTGTACTGATCTTCTCCCTATTGTTGTTTTTTGTTTTTATGGGAGTGTTTGTGTGTAGTTTATATGTGCCTAATAAGGTTTAGAGCTCTGAATATTATTATTATTATTATTATATTATTATTATTATCATTTGCATTAAATTGATAATTGATTCCAGATAAGTCATCTATAATTTTGCAAAAGCATTCTTTTTCCAATAAATGCTGTTCTTTTGAACTTTCTATTTATCAAAGAATCCTGAAAAATAAGATGCATCAAGGTTTCTACAGAAATATTTGGCAGCATATCTGTTTTCAACATATTCAGATAGAAAACAGCTAGTTTAAGATATAATAATGTATTTTTAATAAAATAAGTGCAGCCTTGGTGAGCCGAATATACAAAAATATAAAAAGATCATACAGACCACAAACTTTCGAACGCTTGTGTACAGTGTAAAGTTTACATGTTTAAAAATGAATGCATGTTTTTGCGATGTAAGTTCATTTAAAATGTTTAGATTAATAACATTGAATGCCACACATCTTGATATTGAATAGACATATATTGACAGGTGTGTGGGTTTGTGCTTTCTCTCATCCTCCTCTTCTCTCGTGTGTCACATAAGAAGCTCATCATCATCTTCATGTGTGGGTGAGGAAGATCTGAACCGAGTCTGGCCGTCACAGCTCAAGACCTGGAGAGGGTGTGTGTGTTTGCTCATCTTCTGTGTGTTCAGCGTGTCTTGTTGCTTCCTTCGTCCCTAAACCGCCTTCAGATTCCCAGAAGTCTAAACCTAAGACCAGTGCACACGTCTGTAAGACACGTTCACCAGATGAGTTCAGCAGAGCGGGAAGAGTCACCGTCGTGAGGCCCACAACAATATTGGTCAGCACGACTGTTTTCAACATTAATAATAATCAGAATTGGTTTTTTTTGTTTGATTTTTTGAGCAGCAAATCAGCATATTTTCATGATTTCTGAAGATCATGTAACAATGAAAACTGGAGGAATGATGCTGAAAATACAACTGTGCATCACAGGAATAAATTACAGTTTAACAGATATCCACATAGAACACAGGCATTTTAAATTACAATAATATTTCACAATATTGCAGTTTTTATTGTATTTTGAATCAAATAAATGTAGACTTGGTGAGCAGGAGAGACTCAAAAACATTACGAAATCCTGCCAACCCCATGCATGCAGACTTTTGAATAGATATACATAATTTTAACATATATACTATGAATCATCTTTATGTTTTATAAAGGGGTTGCATTTAGCATTAAACAAAAGCAAGCTGTATAAGACCATTTCCTCATCTGAAGCCTCATTTTGACCAAAATGTATATCCTAATGTCCAAAACTGTCATCAGGCATCTGATGGGTTTATAACTAGTCCTGTTATAGTCCTGGCTCTCCTCATAGAGAAACGTTTCTGAAGTGATGAGTCTGTAAAGACTGCAGCCTCTCCAGTCCAAATCAAAGGCCCTTTCCTTCAGAGAACCTTAATGTGTGTGTGCCATTACATAAAGACACAGCCAGACTCCTCAGACGGTGGGTTTTGTAACAGGATTATATGCAGTAATAGTCTGTTATGCTGATGTTCAACACAAAGAGGCCATGGGGCGTCTGCTGCGCTCCTGTCGTCAGTGTGTGTGTGTGTGTGTGTTGTAGGGCTCCTGCGGGGTCACAGAGGGATCTGACCAGCACAGCTCTGTCCGCTCTCAGCGCAGGACATGTGAGGCTCCGTCACGTTTATACTGAGTCTGAAATCAACATCAATCTGCTCTGTGTGGATTCACAACACACTTTCCACTTTACCTCTTCTAGCTCTGCTTGACTTCAGGCTACGACTGGGATGTTTCCAGAGAGTGAATTCTTATATTTATTGCTTTCGTAGCGCAGAACTGTTCTGCAGTAGTTTGTTGCATTCATCCGAGCCAGATCTGATAATCCTAAAATCATGTTCAGCTGTATTTATTTCACTAGCACAAAAAAAACAAGATTTACTCTATGTTGCAAAAAAACAAAAATGCCCAGTGATGAGTTTTTATAACATCTAATGTGTTTCCTAACATTTTATTCTAGGCCTAGTTATTAGCGTTCAAAAGTTTGAGGTCAGTAATTTCTTTTTTTTATTTATGTTTCTTAGTCTCTTGTGCTCACCAAGGCTGAATTGTTTTGATCAAAAACCCAGTAAAATCTGTAATATTGTGAAATAGTATTACTATTTTAAATAACTGTTTTCTATGTGAATATCTGTAATTTATTGCTGTGGTCAAAGCTGTATTTTGTCTTCAGTCTCTTTAGTGTCACATGATCTTCAGAAATCAAAATAATGATGCATTTTATTTTTCAAGATTCAGAGATGAATAGAAAGTTCAAAAAAACAGCATTTACAACACTATAAATGTCTTTACTGTTACTTTTGATCAATTTAATCCATCCATGATTAATAAAATTCATAATTTCATAAAGTCCTGACCCCAACGGTCAAAACACATGAGTTGATTCTGATTGAACTTTCTGAATCTGCTTTACTGTCACAACGATCTGATCTGATTTACAAAGCATCACAAGCAGAATTTCATATTTTGTGTTCATTAAAATATCAGCATCTGCACCAAGTTGCATATTTTTGCTCAGTTCAAGTCTCTAAATAAAATAAAAACGGCACATATATACACATATAAGGACAAGATCAACATCTTTCTTACAAAAGAACAGTTTTTCTGGGATGAATTTGTTCTCTGTAAACAACAGCACATATTGTAATCGGTTCCACATGTTCTGTCACTATAGCAACAGTGTCTCCGATTAACGGCTGGTTTATTCTGAAGCTGTTCATCTTTTCAGATGAAGACCCATCAGAGGAATCGACTGAACTAAACCAGATTCGTGTCTTTACCAGAGGCTAATCTGCAGACTGATTCGGAGGAGATCCTTTATCTGCCATTTCAGACGTTCATCAACACAAATCAGCATATTATTCTGATGATTCTGAAGATCATGTGACACTGGGGTAAATTATACATCACAGGAATAAATTACATTTTAGCATATAATCACAAAAAACAGCTGTTTTACATTGCTATAATATTTTTACTCTTTTTACTGTATCTTATCATTTAAATGTAGCCCTCACTTCTTACAGACTTTACACTTTTGAACACTTCTGTAAGTTGACGGAAGTTTTTCAAACTTCAATCTTTATCATCTTCCAGTGTGAAATAATAATGGAAAGCAGAACAAAGCTTGTAAGGCTTCTGTACATGAAGGGTTCAGTCTGAATTAGTCACAGATCTTAGTAAAGAGTCATTCAAGCACTCGTAATCTGTGAGACTGACAGGCTGAAGATGTTGATTAGCGGTCTGTCCTTCACGTGTCTGAGCTCAATCTATCCCTGCATGAGTGAAACCTTAACACCAGCTTGTTCAAAGACTTCGGTGACTGCACCTAAACACAGGACGAGCGTCTCTGATCCAGCTTCTAATGTGATGCTCTTGAGTCATGCCTCATCTGGGCGGGACGAGTGTGTGTCCCAGGGTGCTGTTGCTGTAGTTAAAGTGTGATTTGTATTATTATTCAGGAGCACACATGTACCCATGGACCCCCGGAGAGCAGATCCATGCATCTCCTGCTCTGATTACCAGCCATTAACACAGAAACACAAGCGCTCGGACGGGAACACATCTGCACACACTCACTGTCTTCTTCTCTACACACGTACACCCTTTAAAATCATGCTGCCTAGTTAGATGCATCCTTGGAAGACAACTGACTGTGTAGACTAGTTTGTGTCTGAATGGAGTTCAGTTCATCTGCTGAGAGATCAGACTCACGTCTAAACACTGACGCTGTAGATGACAGCAGGCTCACTCTGACATCTATCTGTACAACGTTTGACTGTTTTTATACAGTTATCCTAATTAAGTTAACCTGATGCATGCTGTTTTTCATTCTTTCTTTAACTGCAACTAAGAGTGTGTTTCAGAGAGAAAACGAACTTTGTGTGTGTGTGTGTGTGTGTGTGTGTGTGGTTCGCTCTGTTTGTTCTCGTCGTACTTGCTGTTCTTTTCCACAGCTCATCTGCAGATCTGGTTTCTAAACAGCTTGACTTTCTAAAATAAACCTCTCCGATGATGATCACAGACACTGGCGTTCAGCTCCAGTCTATAACTCTCTTCCAGTCTCACATCTCTGATGTAATTAGTATGTTTCTCCTGGGATAATTAAAACAAACTCAAATGAGTCACTAGTTGTTGGAGAAATGACTGTAGACTAAGTAAATGTGGTTTGAGGCATTACTGAGATCTTTTCTGGACGTTCAAAGGAAAAGCATGAAATGACCGAGGTGTTTTTCTATGAGGTCTTGTATCTCCACTGAGATGTTTCGGGCTCTGATCTGTGCTGTTTCTGCTCTCAGGACGCTGACGGTCTGGAGGAGGTTGGTTCTGGTCTTCTTGTATCTTCACGTTCTCCTCGGCTGGACGAGCAGAAGGAGAACCTGTGACTCTGTCCTGATGTGACGCGTCTGTGTTTGACCTTTCTTCATCCTCTCACAGAGAGCCTCTGGCGCTGTACGAGGGGTTTGTGTGCACGTCCTCCCACCAGGTATGAAGAGATCAAAATGGAGATCATATATCACTACATGAGTCAGTGTACATCACCACAGACCTGTGTGCCAGGACACACTGCAAGTTCACAGGAACACGTGAAATCAATGTCATCAAACACTAAGAGCTTAACGGATTCAGCATTCAGTTTGTTAAATGTTTTTCAGTGTACACTGAATGTTCTTTTTTTAAAAAAACATTTGCTGATTTGAAATGCTGCCTGGCAACTGTAAATAATCTGAGCCTTGAATTTGAAACATTCACACATTTGAACTAGAAATGTTTTTAACCATACTGACATTTTTATTTTGATTATGTCACTCAGACTTCTGATTGGAGGAGCACAGTTTGATGGTGTACAACACTCCTTAACCTTAATAAAACACAGCAGCCTCAAGTGGCTCACCGCTGTGTGTGTGTGTGTGTGTGTGTGTGTGTGTGTGTGTGTGTGTCTATCAGGTCTTCAGAAAGTATAATAATATGCTGATTTGCTGCCCAAGAAAAACGTTGTGCTGTTCATATTATTGTGGAAAATGTGAAACCTTTTACTTTGATGAATAGAAAGAAACTCAAAAGAACGGTGTTTATTTGAAATAGAAAACATTATAAAGGTCTTTACTATCACTACAATTTAATGCATCCTTGCTGGATAAAAGCATTCATTCCTTAAAAAAAAGATAATACACTGATGTACACACATTTGATCATACATTTATTGAATACTGTATAATTGTGGCCCACATAAACTATGTATATATTTATATATATTCTTATATTCATTAATAACACACACACACACACACACACACACACACACACGTATATATATATATATATATATATATATATAGTATGTAAATTTTAATACTTCATTTTTTTGTTTCATACAAAGTGATAGGATAAAGCCAATAGATGCTGTGCATTACATAATAATTAATAAAATAAATGAACAATTTAGGGGTTTTGTTAAAACCCTGCAAAAATGTCTGAAAACATAAATGTAAAATAATTAAGAATGACTTAAATATACAACTTCATGAATATTACTTTACAACCATCTCAGCAGTGCCAGACATGTGTTATACCGAAGCTGTAATACACACGCTTATCAAAGAAATGAACGAGTGCTTTCATTAGCTTTCAAACACAGCATAATGTACAGAAATCAGGTCTAAAGGAAGTCGTCCAGTGCTGTACAGCATCAGAAAACCTTGAGATCCTCAGAGCCTGAATAACAGCCTGATGAAAAGAGTCTCCTCATCATTAGAAACATATATCATTACAAAACAGAGCTGTGCTGCATTTCAGTTCAGAAGATGATTACATTTAATCAACATAATAAACTCGCTGCTGTTCCTGATGTGATTTAGCTGCATTTCTGTCCTTCACCCAGTAATATTTGCACCTTAAAGCCTTACATCACAGTTATAATAACAATCATCTTTAATAAGGAAGGAATTAAGCCATGGTTTCTGTGTAACACTCATGCATTATATTTGGCCAGTCGTGTGTTTTCCTTAGTTTCACAATTAATTTATTTTTCATTTATAAGCAGGAAGGACGAGGTCTTGGAGCACGTCTTCATCTTTGGTCCTGTGTAATCTACGACAAACACAAACTTCAGCCGGATATTTGGACTTTTCCTCCAGTTTTTCCTCGTTGTTCTGTCTTTGCATACACCAGCTTGTTAAAACACCCACTCACGTACACACACATGGTGATAATCAGCTCCATTAAGCGGATAATTGCTTGAGTTGTGTAATTTAGGCCAGAACATGACTGTGGCTCTGTGTACGGCTCAGCGTGTGTCCGTCCCTCATGTTCCTGCCGGAGAACAGATTTATTGAGCCCTGGAACTGACAGACCATCCTCACAAAATTAATGCGGCAGAAACATGCTGTTCTGATGGGTTACAGTTGTTTTTTGTGTTTCTGTGTGTTACTCTGTGTCAGGTGCAGTACCTGCATGAGCCTGTGGAGGCGCTGCAGGATCAGTGGGAGCAGGTCAAGGGTCAGGAAACACTCACACAGCAATGATTCACATCAACTGACTGCAGGGCTTTTCAGGATGATTATCAGGACGCTCAGGTCTCCCCAAAATCAAAATCATTATTATTACTACATTTTTATTATTATTATTAATTGAAACCTATTTGTAGGGCCATAATTATTATTATTTGCCAATTGGTGATATTATGACAATTCTGTACATTTTCCCAAATAAATTTCAGTTCTTTAACAAATTACATTCTCTTTGATATAATGTGAAAAAAGTTCTATATTATTTCAGCTTTAAAATACATATGTAGTGTGGATGTATTTATAGTACTGTCCAGGGTTATTATTATTAACAAAAATAAAATAAAAATTAAAACCAAAAAAAAAAATAATAATAATAATAATAATAATGATACATTTGTTAGTGTTTTGAAATAAAATGAAATATAAAAAGCATACACTTTACACTTTGAAATACTAAAATAACTAAAAATAATAAATAAGAATGTATAATATAATAATATACCCTAAACAGTGGTACAAACGGTAATATATGCTAAATTAGTCTTCGTAACTACACTTAATTTTAGCTTTACCTTTCAATTTTATTATTTTTTATATGTATCCTTTTGTCAGCTGATCTCCTTTGAACTTAAATATTTTCTTGAAGTCTTCCTGAGATTTTAAATTAATATTTCAATAATTTGCAAACAACACATTGAATAAAAGATTTCATCTTTTTATTAAGATTTTTTTAAAATCCTTTTTAATTAAATGTTTTATGTATTTAAATATAACATGGTTGTGATGGCTGGCGGACAGTTTGGTCCGTGAGTCTGTGAGACTGAGACACACGCTGGGCGAACAGGAGAACAAAACCTGGACTGACACCTGTGAGGACACACACACACACACATACACATACACACACACATGCATGATGGCTGAGGTCAGATTATTTCAGGGGTGTCCAGGGAGGGTTCAGCAACCAGTCTGTGGTGGCACAGAAATCTTCATTATTTCAATATAAAAATATGTTTGATTATAATGTACTGGACCGTTTTAGTGCCTTAAACACAACTGAGTACAATTTATTTCTACTTAATTGAGATATTTGTGAATAAGATCAAGTAATACTGAGTGAATATAACAATTCACCTCCAGGTATTTTAAGAAAGGGCTCCCTAAAGATTTATTGCTCAGTCAGCTTCTCGAAACTCCCAAATGCTTGCTCTCCAACATTGCATACTCCTGGATGAGGGATGCAGATAGTGATAAAAATGTGAAAAAGGCCGGAAATCAACAGTAGACAAATTGCAGAATATAAAATTAGTTATTTTATGCATTTAAATGTTTTCATGTTTGCATATTTTCTAGAGAGTGCACTGTGCTATCATTTATTTGAGCATTAAATGAATAATAAAACATGCATATCAGCTTGTGTCTTATATTGTAATATTGCAGAATATATTTTATTTGTAAATGCATTTGAGAGGTTCTTGTGTCCTGCGTGTACATGCACTGATTGGAGATTTCATCGCCTTTTTGGTAATTTCATGACTTAGCTGACGACAGAACTAAGCATGTATGCTCATAGTTTCATGTGTGCACTGAAACATAGTTTTACTGACATATCTAACAACATCAGACCGTGGCACTGATTCGAGCTAAAGCAGCTCTGAGAGAAGTGGAGGTCAGTGAGAGTGTAATGATGCTCCTCACCAGCAGAGGACAACACACCCCCTCTCAGACACACAGCGCTCTCCTCACATCACGTGTTTGGACAAGATCGTGCTGCTGCTTCTTTACTGATTGATCAGATGCAACATTTTCATCCACTGGAGCAGAAAACAGCCGACAAAATCCCAAGAGGAGCTTGATTCTCATCTACAGACCGGAAGAAAACCCTAGTTACTGTGTAGCAGCCTTCCAGAACACACCCAGAACTTCAGAGTAACTGTGTAGCAACAGCACAGAATATCCTAGCAACCAAGAGCATCTTAGGACTCCTTGGAAACTGCATAGAACCAGAAGACCCTAACCATCAAGAACACCCTAGCAACACCATAACAACCCCAGGTCCACCCTAGCACCCCAAAGCAACCCTCTTCAGCACTCATGAGTGGTTGAGTCTCAGTGTTCTTCAGAAGGTGTGGAGTGGTTTGGGTGTTGTGGGTGTGTGAGGCACCTGTGAGGACGACTCTGCTGTCCGTGTGGGCAGCTCACTCACTAGAGCGCGTCTCTCGCTGACTCATGCTCTGTGGGCGTCACGCTAACCGCTCTCAGCGCAGGACAGCTGCACGCTTTCACACCCTCTACCTGTGTCAACCTGTCTCTCTCTCTTACACACACACACACACACACACACACACAGCGGCAATATAAACATTCAGACTGACACTGACACAGATGTGTGCTTTTAATGCCCTCTGTGTGTGTGTGTGTGTGTGTGTGTGTGTGTGTGTGTGGGAATGTGAGAATGTGGGAGTATGAAGAAACCTGTGCCAGAGGAGAGAAAGACTCCAGCTTTACTACTGAACAAACACACACACACTACAGGACAGATACAGAGTACTGCTACATGCACAGGTATATGTGCGTTATATGCAGTAAAATAATAACAGAAATATATAAATATATTTCTTTCCAGCTGTACAGTTGTGTCAGCTGATTGTGACATCACAGCTATTGTCTGTTGACTCACACACTCCTTCATGATTTGTCATCACACTTTCACACATTGTGATTCACACGGTCACATGTAGTCATAATGTGGTGCTTCTGTGTGTGTGTGTGTGTGTTTGAGGTGTATGTGCTGATGGAGAGGATGGTGGATTCTCTGTGTAATTCACTTGATGACACTCATCACACTCCTCAGACTTATATTAAACGTATTAATACTTCCATCTGTCTTCCATTCTCTAGTTATATGTTGTCTAAAGTGTCAGTAAAAGTAATTTTGCTGTCCAGAAGAACCTCTGATAAGTTTCTAGAGTGTGAGGTAAGTTTTAAACTAGTAAAATAGTATGAGAAGACTGAAATCCTTACTTATAACTCTGAAATTATTCAGTTTTTGATTTTTATGAGCTGATCTTGCCTGAAGGTTTAGCTGGTTATCATCATTATAGTCTTTTTGGGTATATATCCATTCACACAATTTCCACTAACCCTTTTTCTTACGCTAATTTGTCCTGTTTAGTAAATCTAGCCCATAATCTATATATATATATATATATATATATATATATATATATATATATATATATATATATATATATATATATATATATATATATATAATATGCAATATGCAGAAAGTAAATTAATTAAAATAAAGATATTTTCTGTTAGACCTAATCTTTAAATATATTTTCTGTAGCCCCAACCATTGGCTGTACTGTGTAATTATATATAAATATAAATATATACAGGTGCTGGTCATATAATTAAAATATCGTCAAAAAGTTGATTTATTTCACTAATTCCATTCAAAAAGTGAAACTTGAATATTATATGGATTCATTACACACAGACTAATATATTTCATATGTTTATTTCTTTTAATTTTGATGATTATAACTGACAACTAAGGAAAATCCCAAATTCAGTATCTCAGAAAATTAGAATATTGTGAAAAGGTTCAATGTTGAAGACACCTGGTGACACACTAATCAGCTAATTAAAGCAAAACACCTGCAAAGCCTTTAAATGGTCTCTCAGTCTAGTTCTGTAGGCTATATTATCATGGGGAAGACTGCTGACTTGACACCTGTAAAAAAGATGACCATTGACACCTTGCACAAAGAGGGCAAGACACAAAAGGTCATTGCAAAACAGGCTGGCTGTTCACAGAGCTCTGTGTCCAAGCACATTAATAGAGAGACGAAGGGAAGGAAAAGATGTGTAGAAAAAAAGTGTACAAGCAATAGGTATAACCACACCCTGGAGAGGATTGTGAAACAAAACCCATTCATAAATGTGGGGGAGATTCACAAAGAGTGGACTGCAGCTGGAGTCAGTGCTTCAAGAACCACTACACACAGACATATTTGACGTAATTGACCAGCAAACTCGCCTGACCTTCACTCCATAGAAAATCTATGGAGTATTGTGAAGAGGAAGATGAGATATGCCAGACCCAGGAATGCAGAAGAGCTGAAGGCCACTATCAGAGCAACCTGGTCTCTCATAACACCTGAGCAGTGCCACAGACTGATCAACTCCATGCCACGCCGCATTGCTGCAGTAATTCAGGCAAAAGGAGCCACAACTAAGTATTTCTAAAAATCCTTTCGTGTTGGTCTTAAGTAATATTCACATTTTCTGAGAATACTGAATTTGTGATTTTCCTTAGTTGTCAGTAATAATCATCAAAATTAAAAGAAATAAACATTTGAAATATATCAGTCTGTGTGTAATGAATGAATATAATATACAAGTTTCATTTTTTGAACGGAATTAGTGAAATAAATCAACTTGTTGATTATATGTATGTATATACGTTATTTTTACTTTTCTCCAGAGAATGAGTTAACTCGCTAACATCATTCAGAGACATCTTTGCACGGTCACAATATTTAGTCATGGATTTATATTTTTTGTATTGTCAGTGTACTAGTTTATGATTTTTTTAATTTACGTAATTTTGAAATGTATGGGGCATCAGTGTGATAACTCAATATCGGTCTAGTTAGATTGAAAATATGGGTAGATAAACTGATCTTCTGGGCTTGTCGAGAGACGATCCGGCAGTGATGCGGTTAAATGCTGAGCGTCTCTCTCTCTCTCTCTCTCTCTCTCTCTCTCTCTCTCGCTCTCTCTCTCGCTCTCCCTCTCTCTCTTTCTCTCTCTCTCTCTCTCTCTCTCTCTCTCTCCCTCCGCATGTGTGAGAGTGTAGTAGATGGATCATCTCACCCACATCACTGCAGCATTCTCCTGATTAGTCTCGCGCAAATCGACTTTAGGGCGGACAGAGATCTGTCCGTACGTGTTTCTCGGTGCGTCTCAGTCCGTCTCGGTGAATTGGTGTCGGTGTAGAGGATCGCGGCTGCTCGGTAAGATGCTGCAGGTAACGTAAGCGCGTTCATTATCTAACGTTACCTCATTGACCCCGCAGATGATGCGCGCGGATCTGTCACTGTGTTGTGTGTTGTGTCGTGTGTGTGTTTTAAGTCAGAACTGTGATCTGTGTCAGAAGCGTTTCTGGGATGCTGAACACAGCAGCTGAAGGCCCAGTCTCAGTCCAGCTCTGTGTGGGAGCTGCATGTTGGATATATGGTTCTCTGGAGATTCAGAAATGTTCCTGAGGTTACATTATTGGCCATATTAGTGCATTAGTTGTAGATGTCATCCTTAGAGCATCAACAAATAGATGCATTGTAAAGAACCACAGAACAGCAAAAATGTTCTTTTGTGATATATCATAGAAACTCACAAGGGTTCTGCTACGATTTTACTAGGACTTTAAAATGTTCGATGACATAATGGGAACTTAATGGTACATTAGCATCATAACAACTTTAAAATGTTTCCACTATGACTTTTTTAGAACTTAATATGTTCTTGACACCGTGGAATTAAAAAAATGACAATGGCGTAATATACATTTTAAATGGCTCTATTAGAAATTGGTAAGTGTAACTAAAAACATGTATATTAATATGATGTTTTAGGTCTGCTGAGTTGTAATGTTCCAGTAGTACACCATATTGTTTAATATACATACAGTACACACAGCTTCCTTTATAGATTGTCCATATTACTTAATCAATGAAAACAACTTTGAGGATGAAAACATGGTTTCCGCATTTCTGAGATGTTCTAATCGCAAGAACTCCACAACTGTCTTAAAAGTGTTTTATAACATTGTGGAGTCCCCATCACACAGTAATACCAGTAAATTGTCATAAAAGTACCGTAACAACTGTACCAGTAAATTCAAAAAATGTGTTCACACCAGCAACGACGTTCTGTCTTTTTACTGGCAAAGCACCATTCACACATCCATATCAAAATACCGGTAATTTCTGTGACATCACAGACCAGAGATGACCTCTAAACGGCTGTGCCTCCCGGTGTTGTGTTTGTAAACATGGAGGGGTAAATACGGTCAGTGTTTCTGTTGATGTTTTCACTTTAGCATCAAATGTTCAAATACATGCAGCTATTGCAGGGATATTGTATTGCACAACTTTACATATTTCTTTGTGTCCAGTAAACCGTGCAGAGTAAATGCATCATCTGCGGATGAATGTCATGATTGGCCCGAAGTAGACGTCTTACATCAGCGCGTTCTGAACTCGTATGTGCTCATACGGTAATCTTGTGCTGCGTTCACACAGAGTGCACTACGGTAATTTACTGGTATTGTTACAACATCTCATACCAGTAAATTTCCAGAACAAGTTTACCAGTACTTTTGAAAAGGTCCTGTTCACACATGATCTCTTAACGGTAATTTACCAGGAAAGACTGTGTGTGTGAAAGCAGCTTATTTACATGTACATTTATTCATTTAGCTAACGCTTTTATCCAAAGCGACTTACAATTGCTATATAGCTCAGAGGTCGCACACCTCTGGAGCAACTAGGGGTTAAGTGTCTTGCTCAGGAACACATTGGTGTCTCACAGTGGATTCGAACCCGTGTCTCTCACACCAAAGACATGTGTCTTATCCACTGCGCCAACACCACTCCCTATGCTTATGACTTTATTAGGATGTGTTCTGTAACATAATAAAACACAAACATGTGAAATAGTTGTATAGAAACTTCAGGTTTTCTCACGGCATCTTGGTTGCTTTAAAATATTCTGTGACATCACTGGAGACCTTTTTTAAGTTCCCATCACATCAGGGGTTCTTCTGTGGCACCAGACCGTACAACTATATTTGGCTGTTTAATAGCACTGTGAGTGAGATGAATCTGTGATCACCGCTGGAACATGGAGTGGAATAATTCAATAAGGACAGCATAAAAGGCCATTGACAGAATTAAACGTCTCTGTGGGGATCTGCTTGATGAGAGTGTGTCGTGTTGCGGAGCAGATGTCTCCGCTGACATCACACTCATCAGAGACTCGTCCCGGACTCACAGTCATGGTGGGTCTGTTGTTTTCTTCTCATGACTACAGCAGATGAACCAGACCTGCGTTTCTCAAAATCATGGTTAGTAGATCAGCACCAGTGCTCTCTATGATCATCTTAGGCTGCTCAGGTCATTTATGTTCCAGAAATGTTTCATTTTGGTTGTGAGAACGTTAAAATGGGAATCTAGTAGCAGGTCATTTAAAGCATTAATGGTCGACCATTATGAAGAGAGCAAGATGACTGATGATCATGCTGGTATAACACAATTTAAAGGGACCGTTCACCCAAAAATTTTAATTCTGTAATCATTTACTCGCCCTCTTGTTTTTCCAAACCTGTAGGGGTTTTTTTTTTTTTCAACACAAAAGAAGATATTTTGAAGAATGTTGCTGGTAGCTGTTGACTTTAAAAGTATGGGGGGAAATACTATGAAAGTCAATGGCTAGGAGTGACTGTTTGGTTATCTAATATATTTGTGTTCAGCAAAATTCATACAGGTTTGGAACAACTTGAGAACTGTGTGTCTTTAAGGATATGTACCAAACATTTACTCATTTGAACATTTTTGAAATTCCCTGAATGTTACATACCTAAAGTTATTTAAATACATATTGAATTAGTGAGTGATTCACACACATTCTAAATAACATAATTTAGTTTCAGGTGCATCAAACTAAAGGAGTGTTTTATATCTTCACACCAGAGCCCATCCTCATTAATTCTAGTGAGAGTGATCTACTTTTGTTGTGTTGGTCTAGTTTTCAAAGTGATAATGAAAGTGCTGATGTTAGCGGCTCCTGGTTGAAAGCCAGCAGGTTCTGGGGTAGACGCAGATCGGATCTAAACTGGCTTCATTGAGTTTCAGCCATGTTTTAGAGCAGATGAACCCTGAAGTACGGCGTGGGATTTTCAGCGCTGTGTTTAGAGAGGCTCTGTGAAAGATGTGTAGGATTCAGTTCTGACACACACAGAGATACAGAGACGAAGAGCACAGCCGTGTGAAGAGCGGAGATGTTCAGACAGATCAGCTGATGCTGCAATATTAACAGTAAAAGACTGTGAATATGCTAACGCTAAAGACTGTTAGGTGGTTAACAGGAAGTTCTCTCACTATACATGATTAAAAATTTCACAGTAAACTACTTTTATATTTAGTTTTTGGAAGTAAAATAGAATAAACTACCCTCTGTATATTATCATCAGTGCTGGGGGTAATGCATTACAAATAATGTGACTTATGTAATCAGATTACGTTTTTCAAGCGCATTACTTCTGAACTTGTGGGTCTTTTGTTATTAAAAAAAAAAAAAACTAAACAAATAAGCAAGCCCAGCCCAGGGCGAAAAGTAATGCTTTACTTTTCATAAAGAATAACAAAGAAATGCAATTAGTTACTTTTTAATGGAGTAACACAATATAATGCACCGCTTTCAAAAGTAACTTCCCTAACACTGATTAGCATTCACTTCAGTGTGTGGATAAGCTTCTTATATTCATCCTGGGGTTTTCTCATTATCATCTGTGTTGTGGCTGCTGGTGTTTAGAAACAGATTTTAGTACTTAAGTACGTATTAGCTAATGAAGTACTGATTTTTTACTGTAAATTAAATTCAATTTAATTGCAACTGTATTTTTTAATGGTGAAGTCCTGCTTCCAGCTTTGTACCATTGATTTCACAGTATTTAAATGCATGTATTTTTATGTTGTTTTACAGCGTACCTGTCCTATAAACATAGTTTGATGGCTTCTCGTGAGGTGTTCCCCAGCTCTGCTGCTGCTGTGAAGTGTGAAGCTGAGTTAACCCTTCGTCCTCCAGTGCTGTGTGACTGACACACACACGGCGTGAGTCAGAGCGTGAGGGTTCACACGTGCCGCTGTGATTCAGTGTGATCTGCTGGGCTCTGTGTCTGTGGGCTGATGGGTAACAGCGTGAGCTGAGTCAGTGGTGCATGGCTTTTCTGACTCACAGCTGAGTCAAAGATGCATTTATTAATTTAGCAGGTGGTTTGAGCAGCGTTTCAGATGCATTAATCATTGGGGATCGAACCCATGACCTTGATGTTGCGAGCGCAGGAACGCAGGCCGTCTGAAGGAGGTTTGTGTGCTCGGGGTAAATTCAGTCTGTTCTTGGAGACAGATAATGCATGGCTCTCTCTCTCCACCGACCCACTTCTTGCGGCTGTGTTTTTTTGAGATAAGTGCAAACTGGAGCCGATCTGAATTATTGATGATGCTGAAAATGGTCACCGCTCTCCTCTCGCTGCAAATGAAGAGGGAGGGGGGCATTTTAATTAGAACTGCATCTGTTTATGCGTTCAGAAGCTTGTTAACTCTCTACAGACCACAGAAATGACAGAAAATGATGTTTTGTAAATGACCTTTGACCTCTTCAGTGTCTCTTCTGCTCAACAAGGCTGCATTTATTTTTAAATAATGTCATTTCAAACAGCCGTCTTCAGTGTCACATGATCCTTAAATCATAATAATATGCTGATTTACTAGTCAAGAAAAATTTATGTAAATGTTGAAAACATTTGTGCTGCTGAATATTTGTCACTTAAAAAGCTTACTCGTGTATGTGTGTGTGTCTGTGTGTGTGTGTGTGTGTGTGTCTATATTATACACTGCAAAAGCTGTCACTGGAAATGTACACTTTTCTATCATTTAGGTACTAATATGTACTTTAAGGTACCAGTGGACTTTTTAGGTACAAAGGTGTCAGTGACAGCTTTTGTACCTTTTTGTCTGAGAGTGTGCATATACAAATTATGATTGCATAAAACTGTCTGAGTTTGTGTGTGTGTATGAAACTGAGAAGCGTGTATTAACAGTTGTCTGCGGTGTGAATGTGTTCCTCTCAGATCTGGCTGTTGTTAGCGTGAGCGTCTGTCTCGTTGCCGCGGGAGGCCAGAGCTCCGCCCCCTCACTCACACTCGCTGTCGCCATGACGACCTCGGCCCTGCGGCGGCAGGTGAAGAACCTGGTGCACAACTACTCTGATGCGGAGATCAAGGTGCGCGAGGCGACCTCTAACGACCCCTGGGGCCCGTCCAGCTCGCTGATGTCAGAGATCGCCGAGCTGACCTTCAGTGTGGTGGCCTTCAGCGAGGTCATGGCCATGGTGTGGAAGAGACTCAACGACCACGGCAAGAACTGGAGACACGTCTACAAGGTGAAGACTGGACGTGCGCTCAACACCTAACACTGATACACGAGGAACATTAGACCGGTTTACTTCAAGCTATTAGTGAAAAGTGAATTAGTGCTTTTTTAGGTTTATTTAAACAAAAGTGAGTTTTGATTTATCTATAGACTAACTAGGGATTTTTGTCTTATTGTTTTAACCAGCAGTGTTTTTAGTTTATTTATAGTCTGATTAATAATTCCTAGCTTAAGTTTACAAAAAGTAAAAACTAAAAAAGTTGTTTTTTCCTAGTCTGATTAGATTATCAGCCTGATTTTAAAATCATATTTTCTGATAAATTTTAGTTTATCTAACCTAATTAGTTATTTCTGGCTTAATGTTTTATAAATGATACATTTTGTTTATTTCTACTTTAATTACTTTTAGTTTGTTTTTTAGCCTTGTGATTTCAAATTTGAGGCTTTTTTTTAGATATATAATTAAAAACTCAGATTTTTAATTATAATGTCTAATTTGTGATTTCAAGTGATTTCTAGACTAATTAAAAAATGTGTTGGTTTTATTATATTTTTAGTTTATTTCTAGTATAGTTAGTGATTACACTGTGATTTCCTGGCATAATTTAGTGTGATTTCTAGTTTACTTCTAATCTAATTACAGTTTAAAAGTTATTTCAGGACTAATTTAACACAGTGTTATTTTAGTTTATTTCTAATCTATTTTTATTTTCATTATTATTATTATTTATTTATTTTTCATTTAAATGATTGCAAAGTGATGTTTAGCCTAATAAAAAAAAAAATATGATTTCTAGACCTTGGGAAAAGTAATGTAAATGAATTAAATTTTATAAATAATATGCATTTTTCTTTTTTTAGTTTAGTAAAATATTTTATCCAATAGAAATTCTGGAAACTCCTGGTTTCTGTAAATTACAGCAGATGAACCAGAGGAAATCTTTTGGCTGTTAATTTCATTTGTTCTTTGTGGACAGCAGTGTCCAGGAGGCTGAGAGTTGAATGCAGAGCTGTGTGTGTGTGTGTGTGTGTGTGTGTGTGCTCAGGCTCTGACGCTGCTGGACTATCTGGCCAAGACGGGTTCGGAGCGGGTGGCTCAGCAGTGCCGTGAGAACGCCTTCACCATCCAGACGCTGCGTGACTTCCAGTACGTGGACCGGGACGGGCGCGACCAGGGCGTGAACGTGCGTGAGAAAGCCAAGCAGCTGGTGGCGCTGCTGCGGGACGAGGAGCGTCTGAGACAGGAGCGAGCGCAGGCACTCAAGACCAAAGAGAGGATGGCGGGCGGCGGCGGGGTGAGCAGCGTCCCTCCTGCGTGTCCCAGCAGACGCAGCAGTCAGCCCAGCATGGCCGCGCTGTACGGAGAAGAGTTCACCCACTCCAGAGGATCGCCCGCTTCCTTCAACTGTGAGAGCCGCGCTCTTTAACTCACGCTAGCAGCTCAGCCTCAGGGAAACTCAACATACAACACAAGACCAATGAATTACACAGCAGATGAAACAAACAGTCTGGTACAAAAACAAGTTTTTGGTTTGCTTTGGAACAAAAATGTGATTTTTATAATTTAATTTCATACACAAACATTTTTAGACTTTCTAGAAAACTGACTTTGATGCTGCGGTTAGTTAAAACTACAAGCTTATTTATATTACTCATTATTTATTTTCAATTTAAATTACATTTAAGCTATTTAAGAGCAATGTCTCTTCAAATATGGATCTATAAATTATGTATATGCTGGCATTACCAATGAAGAAGATCTGTTAGGATGACCAAATTTGAATAATAACAAAAAATCAGTGAATGAATGAAATAAATGGAATAAGATCAAATAATAATAATAATAATAATAAAAATACTTAAATGTATAATAAATATTTTTTAAATGATTTTGTATGCTGTCACTTCCAGACTCTCTCTCTCTCTGAATAAATATGTGTGTTATTTTTTGTCAGAAAGTGACATCCTGATATTCCTCATAGCTAATAATAATGAGACATCTTTAGTGCTTTCTCCTCACAGCTGCTGCTGCCATGTGCTCGTGTGTTTGTAGTCTAATGAGGACGTGTCACACACACACACACACACACACACAGAGCGACACTATAATCAGATCTGAAGTCAGATGATGCTGATGTATTAGAGCTCCTCAGAGATGAATGATGCTCTGTCTGTCCGTCAGCGTCGTCCTCGTCTCCTCGAGCGTCTGATCTGGAACAGACTCGACCGCAGACGAGTGGAGAAGAAGAGCTTCAGCTGCAGCTCGCGCTGGCCATGAGCAGAGAGGTACACTTTATCTCTGAGTAGGGACTTGTGGAGCATTTATGCTTCATTACAGTTTATTTATTTGTTTTTATTTATTAAAAAACATTATTTAAGTTTCTTAAAATATTTTAATATATCTCTAATATTTTGAATGATTGTAATATTTATTTAGAATTTATCTTTTTTTTTTTATAAGATATCTTTTTAATATTTTTTTTTAAAAGTTGTAGTTTTAATTATTTGAATTATAATTATATATTTGTTTATAATGGTTTATATTTTATTATATTACCAATAATGAAATAATTTTTAATTTTGTTTGGTTATTTTTTAGATTTAGTCTTATTTCCTTTTTTTATTATTATATATTTTTCTTATATAATTTATCACATTTTTTGTGTGTTAAATTGGAATATTTTAATCCATTTTAGGTTTCTGAATATATTTACATATGTTTAAAATATTTGTGTAATTATTTAATCTTTTTTATATTTTATTATATTACAGTCATCTTAGGTAATTTTTAGGTCTCTTAAATTTTACATTTACATCTTTTATCGTAAATTTGACAATGATTATGTCTTTCATAATTTTATATTTTATTTATTAATATTTTATGGCAGTAACAATACTTTTTCAGCCATTTTAGGTTTGTTAGTGTACAGTAATAATCTTGACGCACACTCTTTCTTTCTTCCGTTGGCAGTCTCAGTTTCTGTGTGTTTGAGTGTCTTTTCATTCCCAGCATGCAGCAGCCGGAGTGTTTCCATCTGTGCATCCCCCCGGCACGAGCCGGTCGAGTGTGTGTGTGTGTGTGTGTATGAGCACAGAGGAGGTAACGTGAGGAGAAAGACGAGCAGGAGGAGTTTTCCTGTTGACCTTTCCTGCTGTTTCAGGAATGTTTGCGTTCTCACAGGATGTGGAGGAAGAGCAGAACCACGATCGCTGCTGAAAATAACCTTGATTAACCCAAATCCAGCGCAGGGTTCGGCTCCGATGCGAGCGCTGACACGCCCCTCCACAGCAGCCAATCACGGCCTGCCGTTCGTGTGTCCTTCAGCTGTTGTCATGGAGACGCAGCAGCACGTCCAGTGTCTCTGTGCAGGTATCTGAGGAACCGCGGCGTGTTTCAGGGTTCTCAGGATGAGTCCGAAAAACATGTCAAATATTCTGGCTATGCATTGACAAAAAAAAAGATGTTCAATTCCATTAAAATTATTTTTTTATTTTTTTAAAAAAATGTAAAATTATTACAATGTATGTATTTCCAAATTTCCACTCAATAACTGTTGTTTCTAATTGAAAAACACAGTTGTTGAAACTTATTAAGTCACCAAATGAACCACAGTTAATATAATATTACATAATACATCAATAGTCCCAGTTTCTATTGATGAAAAGGTCTGAACACAAGCCCGTATGTTGGACATCATGGGGGACAGAGAGCTTGAGAACCACTGGATTAAACCATTAACAGGGCCTTTCGAATAGTTTTCTGTATTTCCCACACGTTGTCACTTCTTTGTTTAACACGTACTAACTGATCTTCCTTCTCCTGTGATGAGATGCCGTGTTCCTCCTGCAGTGTTTTCTGTGGACCTCCTCTTCTGTGAATGTGACGGCGCTCATTAACCTCCTGCTCCTTTAATCCTAATGAATGCTTCCACTAACGCACAGCATCAGCTCCTGTTCTCGCACTGAGCTTGTTTTGTCTCCTGAAGGAGCAGCGCAGCCGTCAGGGGGACGACGCTCATCTGAAGATGGTTCTGGAGGAGAGTGAGGGCGAGCGAGACCCGCGGCCTTCAGAGGTGAGAGAGACACTCAACATCTGGATGATCTGCTGAGCCTCTGACCGGCTGACACTCGCTTTCTTTCCACAGTCGGCCATGATCGATCTGGTGGATATATTCTGTCCCACGCCTGCTGCGCCGGTGAGCGATGACCCCTGGGATGCCCCGCCCACCTGTCCCGTGAACTCTGACCCCTGGGAGTCTGTCGGTCAGTGATGAGCACATGAGTACTGTGATTCGCAGCCGTAACCCTAACCATAGTCGTACATTTCAATGTTGACTTATTTCGTTAACCTTTTAAAATTGTTTAACATTAGACGTTGTTTCTGTGTTTTTATCAACAACGAAACTGACATTATTTGAGTCACATTTCAATGCAGAAGGTTGGTCATTTAAAAATATCTCAGTTCATCTTGTTTTGAGGACTTTTAGACACGTTTATAACTGAAAGCAATAAAAAATAATAATTTTTGATCTGGATGTGTTGATATGATAATGTTGTTTCAAACTCTTATTTATCATACAGATTTTGATTTATCAGTATTCTGTTAAACATTTAAAACCAATAACCATAAAACATGATTGCAACCACATCTCAAAGTAGAAAATCGAGCGATTTTTTTATTTTTTTATTTATTTTTTTATTATTGTGGACACAGTGGGTGCTTTTCAATTCTTATTTGTGCATCCTCGTTTCCTTTCCTCGCTTCCTTTCCTCGTGTCTTAACTCCACCTGTTCAGGATGCGAGGGAAGGATGCAAGGAAAAGACGTGAGGATGGAGGACTTGAATCAAGTGAAATGATTTATCCTCGCTCCCTTCAGCGTTACTTCAAAGTGTCATCAGCTGTGATTAAAGGGATCTGCCCTTATGTTGTTAAAGTTTGTTAATTAAGACATTCATAATAAATATTAATAAAGAAAGATGCCCTGTTTGAAATATATGACATGCATGGTTTATTTGAAGTGAAAAGGCAAAATAATTATTAAATTAATTTAATTAATTATTAAATTAAAATTATTACAACTGATGTGAAGGGGGAGGAGAATTTATACGTGCGTCACGTTAAGTCGATAAAAGACTTGTATACACCTGTGTATCCTCGCTCATCGCTCCTCATGAAGCCTCCTCCCTCCTCGATCCTCGCCTCCTCGTGGTGCAATTAGAGAATTGAGATGTCCTTCAAGATGGCTGTTCGATCGGTTACCGGGTCATAGGATGGAGGACGGAGGAGCGAGGAGACGAGGAGGGATATTGAGAAGCACCCAGTGTGAATGCTTCTTTAGGTGTCATTAAACTGTAAAAAAAAAATACAATTTCAGCATTTATTTATAGTACTTTGTTAACTTCGTTTAAAATTATTAAACATTGTTTCAGCCTTGTTTCAATGTTTTATCAACATTGAACAACAACCAACATTATTTCAACCACATTTCAAGGTGGAATGTAAGAATATCCCAAAAAAAAAAGTTGTTTATTAAATTTCTACTTAACGATTCCTGTGATCACATTCTAATGAATTTAAACCATTTAAGTGCAAGAAGGGAAAGACCTTGTGCATTGTTTTGTGTGTCGTGCACAATTACAGAAACAATATGTTTGACATCTGTTTGACTTTTTTAAATACCTTATTGGAATCATCACTAGGAATCGATAAGAATCAGAATCGATAAAGTTTAAACAACATTCACATGATTTGAGGGTTGTTAACTCAAAATAATCAGTTAATTTGTAAAAAGTATTTTTTGTGCGGCTGTATTTAGATCTGGTTGTGTCTCTTTCAGCTGTAGTTAAGTCTAGTAACCCGGGGGCTGATGGTCCCTGGACAGCCCGCCCTTCCTCCAGTAGCCCCGCCCACCCTTGGGGAACCCACCAATCACCTCCTGAGCCCTGGGATGCCCCTCCTTCAAACTTCAGCTCTAATATGGAAGAAGAAGCCTGGGGGAGCCCATCACGTCCAGGTACAACACCTCATGTTAAAAACCAAAGTGAAATAAATTTTTTACATTTTTGTGGCACCAACCCTTTTAAATGAAATAAAGCATTCATTTAGAGTTTGCATAAAAGTGCAAAAAAGGCTTTTCCTGCCTCAAAAATGTAATCTATGATAGCTTAAATCTATGATAGGAATACAAAAATTAAAAAGGCATAATTTATAGCATAATTGTCGATTCATATCTTGTAGCTATTATTTGTGAGATGTAAACTCACAATTGCAAAAGATAATGGTTGTAAGATAGAAAATTACAGTTTTTGCACTTTTATTCACTTTTAAACATGTAAATGATGGTGGCTTATGAGATCCATCTCTGTATTCTTTGCCCTTCCTTCCAGTGTCGCGTGTGAAGGACCCGTTTAGAGTTCGAGAGGAGGAGGAGCTTAGAGTGGAAGGGGAGGAGCCTATTGCTGAGCAGGCGGGGCCAATCCAAGTGTTCAGCCCTCGCTGCGAGAGTCCTGCAGGTCCTCATCACACCACACCAGACCCTCTTCACATTTGTTTTCTTCTCAGAGTCGACATGAAGCTCATTCACATCTCTCATTTCAGATGCTGATCAGTTTGGTGAGTTGGTGGCTGGTGTTCAAGTGAACGGTCAGGCAAATTACAGCCCAGAGCCCTTTGACCTCTCTCGCCTCGGGCCTCCTCTGGATGTGGTGACCGCCAGACAGTGCCGGACCCCCGAGGCGTTCCTCGGCCCCACCGCTGCATCCCTCGTCAACCTGGACACGCTTATTCCAAGCAATGCGCCGGTCAAGAGCAAAAACCCCTTCCTGTCAGGTAGGAAAGCATTCACATTCACACACACTTATTGTTTTGGGGATTTTTTTAGTTTTACTTAGTGCTTTTGGAGTTTTTTGAGTGCTTTTGAATACTTTAAAACCAAATAATGTTATGCAATTACTTTTACAATGCTAAATTTTTAAGTTTATCAAAATTGTGTTCAGACATTTGTAATATAATTTTGATCTTTCATTTAGAAAGTTCAAAGAACATGATTCACAGGTCATTTAATTTAATTTATTTTTCATAAAAAGGCTTTTTGTGCATCTTATTGTATTTGTTTCAGTCATTTTTTTTAACTTAGTTAATTAATTTATATTCACAGTAAATATTAATAAAAAGTTGTTTTATAAAGTTGCTTTAACTGACCAAACTCACCAAACTGATCAGCATCTGAAATGAGAATAAGATTCATCCAGTTTACACAAACATTCAGCAACTGTTTACGACATTGATAATAATCAGTTTTAATATAAGGTAAGTTTCGTGAGCAGCAAATCAGCATATTAGATTGATTTCTGAAGACCATGTGACTGAAGTAATGAGGATGAAAATTCAGATCTTAAAATATATGCACACAGAAAAACAATTAGGTTTAACTATAACAATATTTCACAATTTTACAGATTTTATACTGTATTTTTGCTGCCTTGGTGTGTATAAGAGACTATAATTATATTTTTCATTGGTTGTCTCGTGCAGGTCTGAGCACACCATCTCCCACAAACCCCTTTCAGTGTGAGCAGCCCAGACTGACTCTGAATCAGATGCGTCCTCACTCCACGTCACCGCTGCCGGCTCACGCTCTGTCCTACAGCGCCTCCCTCCCGCTGCCCGTCCTGCAGCAGAAGCCCCAGACTCTGCCCTCTTCCTACACACAGCCGCACCACGGCCTGCTGGACATGCCCAGCAACCTGCCGCAGCCGCTGCTGCCCCTCACGGCCTCCACCCAACAAACACAACACCACGGCCAAAGCCACAACCCCTTCCTCTGAGGAACCGCATTTACACCTGGGAAACAGATACTGAAACCAGATTACAGCGATTCAGTTTCAGAGTGAACAGACTGAAGAGCTGACCTAAAGCCTAAAGATTGGAAACGGAGACTGAAACCGGATTACAGTGATTTGGTTTCAGTGTGAACACACAAAAGAGCTGATCTGAAGCCTGAATAATGGGAAACAGAGACTGGAAGTGGATTACAGTTATTTGTTTTCAGTGTGAATGGACTAAAGAGCAAATCTGAAGCCTAAATAATGGGAGACGGAGACTGAAACCAGATTACAGTGATTTGTTTTCAGTGTGAATGGAATAAAGAGCTGATCTGAAGCCTGAATAATGGGAAACGGAGACTGAAACCGGATTACAGTAATTTGTTTTCAGTGAGAATGGACTAAAGAGCCAATCTGAAGCCTAAATAATGGGAGACGGAGACTGAAACCAGATTACAGTGATTTGTTTTCAGTGTGAATGGACTAAAGAGCTGATCTGAAGCCTGAATAATGGGAAACAGAGACTGAAACCGGATTACAGTAATTTGTTTTCAGTGAGAATGGACTAAAGAGCAAATCTGAAGCCTAAATAATGGGAGACGGAGACTGAAACCAGATTACAGTGATTTGTTTTCAGTGTGAATGGACTAAAGAGCTGATCTGAAGCCTGAATAATGGGAAACGGAGACTGAAACCGGATTACAGTAATTTGTTTTCAGTGTGAATGGACTAAAGAGCTGATCTGAAGCCTGAACAATGGGAAACGGAGACTGAAACCAGATTACAGTGATTTGGTTTCAGTGTGAACACACTAAAGAGCTGATCTGAAGCCTGAATAATGGGAAACCGAGACTGGAAGTGGATTAAGGCTATTTGTTTTCAGTGTGAATGTACTAAAGAGCTAATCTGAAGCCTAAATAATGGGTGACGGAGACTGAAACCGGATTACAGTGATTCGGTTTCAGTGTGAACACACTAATGAGCTGATCTGAAGCCTGAATAATGGGAAACAGAGACTGGAACTGGATTACAGTGGTTTGGTTTCATTGTGAACAGACTGAAATGCTGATCTGAAGTCTAAAGAACTATTTATGGTTGGTTTTTAGCAAAAGTACTTTTAATAAGACGATACACATTTAATGCTGGCTGACTTTACTCGTTTACATGCATTTGTCTGTATTCTGCGTGAAAATAACTCAACCTGGATTATCACATTTATAGCGATCTTAAAGTCAACATGAAATCCTGTTTTTATTGTGCACTTATAGGGTTTCCACTCTTTTTTTTAGTGATCCTTTTCCAGGAGATTTTTTATGTAATTAGAAATAGGGGTTAACTAAAAGGAACACAGCCTAAAGTAAAATATGCGTCTCTCCAAAATGCTTTAAAACATACAGTTAATGGCAATGACTTAACTACAGTATCTGCTCTTTGATATGAGCTCTTAATTATACATTACAAAAAAATGATTTTCAGAACCAGTTTCAGTAACATAGCAAAATAAAAGTATTTAAGTATTGATTCATTAATTCAAAATATTTTTTATTTTAATGAAATTTATTTGTTTACTCTAAATTTTATTCCCAGTATTTACACAATTTTTTCTGTAAACATTTGCAGTCTTTTCCAAAACTCTCTTATGGGCCCCTGGGAGAAAAAATAAATATAATAAATAAATATTAACTATATAGTTGCATGGGCATTTTTAAGGCTACTCTTGTAGGTAGTTTTACGCAAATAGTAAATGTAGTAACTTAATGCTGGTTAATAAAATGCAAATGACAGCAATAATAGCCATTCTGGTATGTAATGTCAACTTTTCACCCTATCAACTCCTGATGGATAAAGTCCTAGCTGAAAATCCAAAATTACGTCATATTTTGGGTTGTGATCGTCATTTCATGTTGACTTTATGACGTTGGCTCGACGCTTTGCTCTTCTGCTGCACAGGTACAGCATGCTGCTAATGAACTTATGGAGAGGTTAAATGTAAACGTTTCAGTCAAAAGCACCCTATGCTGGATAAACGGAGGGAAATTTCAGGAACACAACAGAACTAATGAATCTCCACCAGGATCAAACTCACCATCCTCCCCTCATTCCTCAAACATCTCCCTCCTCGTTTCCTTTCTGTTGCCTTCAATAGATGGATCTCCTGCAATGAGATCCGGCACTGACTGTAACCGAGCTCCTCCACGTGCCCGTCTCACCGACAGTCCCACAATGCACTGGGGCTGGCGCCTCACTTCCTGTTCAAACCTCAGGAGCGCCACCCACAGGAACCTGTATAGCTAATTAAAACTCACTGACACTGTCTGTCTGAGAGGATTGTTATAGACTCTATATACGTCAATGCTGAATTATCCGATGCTGTTATTTCCTCCACTCAGAAAAGTGATTGAAGAACAAGTACCAGCTTTACTGTTAATCACTGCTCTTGAGTATGCCATCCAGTTTGTTCTAGTAAAGGAGAAACAGGTTAATCATTAAATCCACTACGAGTTAAATGGTGTATATTAAAGACACAAATAAATGAATGTTATTCACTTTTAATGCAGATTTTTATTTCCCTCATCTCTCATTCGTGCATTACATGTCCAGCAGAGGTCGCTCTTTCTTAATCAGCTCTTTTCAGTATTTGGATTATGAATATAGAGCAACATTGTTGTGACCCACAATCAAAAAAAGGAGTTTGATAGTCAGATATTTAACTCCTCCTTTTCACTATCTCTGACAAATGACATACTGAAAGTTATTTGTTTTTAATGAAAAATAGTGCGGGAGCTGCATGTATCATGCAGAATTTTCGCATTCAATTTGACCTTTGGATAAAATGTTTTTAGAAATAGAGAGACATTGCACTTTTAGAAGCTCCATTTGCTATAGAAACAGTCACTTTGGCATTCTAAGCTAGTTTATCAGTGCATAAATATTCTCTGTAAACACCTGTAACTGCTAAAGTTGCAATTAAAAGAAGCAACTCAACAAAAGTTAAGGGTCAAAAGCACAATTAAAGCTAACACTGATCACCATGATGGTGACATCAAAACAAAAATCAACATCTGAACCTCTGTAAATCTTAATAAGAGCTTCAGTAGTCATCTGACAGGAATAAAGTCAGTCTGGTTAGTAATGAGTGAAGCTGCTGCTGTTTTGTGGAGTTGTTTAATCAGATCTTCAGAGATTGTATGTGTTTTCAGTTGATTTCATCTATGGCTGTGACAAACTAACCTTTAAATAACATTCTATTAATGTTAAGGAAACAGGAAATCTTCATGTTCTTGGAATGTTACAAATCAACGTTTTTAGAATGCTGAATTTAAAATCAAATTTAAGTTGAAATAATATTTGATGAACATCAGACCTTTTAGTACATGTTTCTCTGATGTCAGAGAAGTCGGAGACAGTAGTGTAATTGTAAAGGCCTTGACTGAGTCATTCTGACATGTAAGACCTCTAAAATGTGTCCGACATTCTCTCTCTGTGTGTGTGTCTGTGAGTATATGTGAGAGAGAGAGAGAGAGAGAGAGAGAGACAGGTTTAACCGTCTCGCTGAAGTCACATGTCTGAACCTGCAGATTTTTTTGGTGTATAGCTGCAGTTTTTCAGCGGTTTATCAGATTTCAGATGCACCTGCTTCATTCGATGTGCATCGCTGGCATGAAAAGTCACACATTTGTGTGCAGATATTGACAAAGTTGAGGCCTGTGTTTAACTGATCTTCGAGCAGGTTTGCATGACTAAGATCTTAAGTGTTTATGTATTCAAAAGAGTAATTTCAGATCAGTTTGACAAAACTGATTTTTGAGAAATTTTGAGAAAAATCATGCTAACAGTGTTTTAAAAATATTTAAAAATTATGATTCTCTGCTTCACGTGAAAATTGAGCTGGTCTTCCCTGAAACATTTAAACTTCATACTGTAGGTTATAATAAGATTTTCGGACATTATCTGCGAATTCTCTTCCTCAGGTTGTGTTTGTTGTGGCTGCTCGTCAGTTTTTTCTTCATGTTGTGCTTTCTGTGTTTTTTTGTCTGTGTTTGATGTGGAATATTTGATGAAGGGGCGGGGTCTTCTGCAGCTTCAGCGGAAGGGGCGGAGCCTTCCACAGATGCACCTGATTTCACATCTGCGGTTGTTTTAGAGTCAGTGGAAGCTATTTCTGTGAAGTCTCTGTGTTCGCTTGTATCAGATGCTGGACTTCGACCTGAACTCAGAAGGTTTGTTTCTTGCTCATGACAGACATTTGCATCAGGGTTCCTGTTGAGGTCTGAAGCGCTGGACTGAGCCAGCTGACAGAGAGCGAATGCGGCTGTTTTCTCTACAGGTAAGTGATGGTCTTGTGATGTTACGGTACCCACAATCCCCTCGTTCTTCAGGCTGCTGTCTGACCAATTCAGAGGACTGTCTCTCCTGGAGAGGTTGAGAGGAACCAAAGTATCCTCATCAAATCTATCATTTCCCCCTCTTTCCATCTCTCTGGATGCAGATGATGCCCTAGGCAGAGAAACAATAAATAAGTTTGTTTATTTCCTTTTTTTTTGCCATTTGACTTTTTAAACTGTTTTATTTTTATCTATTAATTTAAAAATAGTTTTAATTATAATTATATAAAATATAAGAAATTGTAAAAGGAATAATATTATTTTATTAAAGATCTGAGCTCAAATGTTCGAATTTGACTTTTATTTTTTATTAAATAAAATTTTAAATATTAATTTGTATTATGGAAAATTATACATAATATATTATCTGTAATTATTTATTATATTAAATAAAAATAATTTAATAATTTGTAGAAGATCTGACCTAAGGGAGATACATTTTTAATTTAATTTTAATATAATACTTTGTAAGATCATCAGTAGCAATTAAAAAAAAAATAATTATAAAAAGTATAATAAATTGTAAAAGTGAAATGTTAATACTTTTTTTATTATTATTATTTATACTAATCTGAACTTTATTTTTTATTTATCATTTTTTATGCATTATAAATACATTTTACAATTATTTAATAAATTTGTAATTTATAGAACGTCTGACCAAATTATGGTGCTTTATTATAAATAAATAATAAAACGAATTATAAAAGTAACGATTTAATAAAAAAAATTGTATTAGATCGGATTTCAAATTTCATTACATTTTTTATATAATTGCATTTAATGATTTGTACATATACAATATACTGCATGCATGTATGTTGTATGTATTATTATATATAGTATATATAATTATCATTTTAAAAGATATGATCTCAATGAGATTATTCATAATAGATTTTTTTTTTAAATTCAATTTAATATAAGTTCTGACCTCTCTAGGAGACTCCTGTCCTCTTGTACTTGTGTGGCCCCGCCCCTCTCTTCTGATTGGCTGGATACTAATGCACACCTCTCATCTGGTGATCCGGCCATGGAGCGTCCTGTGTGGGGACGCACCTGAACCTCCTTTCCCTTCACATCTGTGAGCGTATAAAGATCATATGGCACATTCAGGGCTTCGCGTCGCGGCAGAGCTGAAAACACAGAGCCGATGTCCATCACAGAAGACACGAAGGGGGGAGTTTGCTCCGGTGGATGGTAGTGGGTGTAGCTGGGAGCTGGGACTGTGTAGTAGTACCTGAAATACTCCGGCATCGGAGGCATTGGGAGCAGCATCTGAGGAAACAGTCCATGGACGTAAGGCAGGACCGGCTCATAGATGTAGGGCTGATAGTGAGGATAAAGCGGATGAAAAGCTCTGTGGGAAAGAAACCCCGGGTGACACTGAAAATCCTCTGTTTCCTGCAGACTGATCTTGTTTTGGAGGTTCAGAGCGGCGGGTGTGAACGTGACCGGAGGCCTCCAGACCGTCCCAGGACCATGAGGACGGAGCACTTCTGGTTTACACACAGTTGATGTGGTTTCCTCCCAGACGTCTGGAGATGTTGGCTCAGCCGGCTGTGTCTCAGGGTGGTCCGTGTCCTCTTCTGACGGCCGTCCTCTGCTGGTTTCCTCCACTGCGCCGGCGCTGGAGCTGATGGAGCTGGAGATGGAGCACAGGTTGTGCTTCATGTGGTTGAACAGGTGTGATTTCTGGTTGCAGGTGAAGGGACACTGGAAGCACTGGTATCTGAAGGGCTTGCCGGGAGGACGAGGGACGTAGTGAGGCTTCTTCGGTTTGCGTTCTTTCGCAGGGAGGTTCATCACGACGGAGAATGAGCAGAAGTCGTGATAGATGGTCCTACAGTGATCTTCTTTGTAGAGAAGGATGATGGTTTGCTATAAAGAGAAACATTTGACATTTAAACCTTTAATAGACACCCAGGTTGATATGATTTTATTTACAGTTATGTATTATTATTGTTATGTGTGTATGTGTAATGTATTGTATGTTTGCAGTTTGTTTCCTTGGGGCAATGAAAACCACACACAATGGTTATTTTATGGACCTAACAAAAAGTTTTAGGATGTGCATTAATGATAAAAGTACATTTTTCATAATCCTGCTTATTTATGCAGAAAATAAATGTTTTTGCTGTCTAAACATCTCTTTTAGTCATAATGTGAGGGAAATATTCAAAAAAGGTCCGTAAGATTTTTAAAGGATTCTGAAATAAGTCACAGTAAAAATTCAGTAAAAACAGTATTATTGTGAAATGGTATTACAATTTAAAATAATTATTTTCTGTTAAACTGTCATTTATTCCTGTGATGTACAGCTGTATTTTCGGCATCATTCCTCCAGTCTTCAGTGTCACATGAAGCTCTAGAAACATTTCTGATTATAATCAATGTTGAAAACAGATATATTTAATTTTTCCGGATTCTCAGATGAATAGAAAGTTCAAAAGCTTTTATGTGAAATAGAAATGTTTTGAAACACTAATGACTTTAAAGTCATTTTTGTTCAAATTAATGCATCCCTGATGAATAAAAGTATTAAATCTGACCACAAACTTTATATATCAGCAAAAAATATATATATATATTTACACAAATCAACATTTTGATATGATCCATGTGTGCTCTATAGATCCGAATATATTTCACTCAGCGGATTATTGGAGTAATAGCTGTGTTGTCTTTAATGCTGGGTCTGTCGTCTAAATGAAGTCTTTCTGCGGTCGTCTGACTCTTCTGTTCTCCAGAAGCCTCCTGTCTGTGTCTCTGACCGACAGCACGTCACGTCGCGTCGCATCGCGTCGCGTCGCGTCTCTCCTCGTTCCTCGTCCAAACCTGACTGTGCTTCAGCTCACACCCGTGTGTCGCAACACAGCTCGTCCTGCAGGTTCCTCTGGTCGCGTGAGTCTCGGATGTGTGAAAGGAGACTTGGTTTAATTCGTTCTTCTAGCTGATGATGGTACACTTGTGCGTGTGTTTGCTAAAATCACGTAACGGCTTGAAAATGGCACTGTTTATAAGAAGATCAGTTTAATTCACACCAGAGTTACTGCTGTAAACTCCAGAAGTTGGATCTTCATCAAACAGAGACTAAAGATTTCAGAATCTGCTTCATTTGATTTATTTTCTTACTTATTTAGGCTACTTTACAATTTACCAGTTCATTTCTGTGTTAGGCATAACACACTCCGTGTCTAAAATTATTATTTTTTTCTTTTGTGAATAAAACGAATAACATTACATTTGTCTACCTAAAAGTGTATTTTTAATTGTGTTCCTTGCCTTTATGATATTTACAGGCAATTTCTGAGTGAAAAGGTACAATTTTAATGTATTTTAGCAGATAATAGTTGCTCAGTTCGATTTCTTGCATTGCATTGTCGTGTAAAAACAAACATCTGAACCGACCAGTTTTGCTCAGTCAGCTGTATTAGGATATGACGCCACATCTGTTTTAGCCCTGTTTTTCGTCTCATAAATGCTCAGGGTTTGAGTTTGTCATTCTTACCTTTCACTGTGTCCTGGAGCAGGAGCACCGTCGCCCTCGGTCTGCTCTCGGTCTGTAACAGGTGTCGGGACGGCTGGAGAGCTCTACCTGTCCGCGCGAGTCACACCTGTGAAGGGGGCGGAGCTCCGGATCCGTTTGTGGCGCCCTGAGGATACACAACCTTCGCGCGCCCGCGGGTACATCACACTCACATGCTCTGAGATGTAGTGTGTTGTATATGTTATAAACTCCTTCACAGCTCTACAGAGCACGTGGAGCCGCTCAGATCATTTGATGAGAAATATTTGAGTTTGAATGAGATCTCTTTGCAGATTTTGGTATCTTGTGCAAATTTGAGAAGCTGCAAACTGCTTGTGCAGTCTCCATTGCTGACAATATATATATATATATATATTCTTCAGTGGTAATCTCAACCGATCATATTTTATTAGAAATAAACGCAGGTGTAGTGTGTCTGGCGTGTTGACATGATCAGAATGCACTTGATCGAGATGTTTCTCTGTCCGGAGGTCACAGACATCCCAGCGTGAGCTCTCTCTCTCTGTGTGTGTGTGTGTGTGATGGAGGGTAAGAGGCGTGGCAGTTTGACTGAATCAGCAGGTGTAATGTTCGTCACACTCTCACTGGACTGTAACAGGAGTATTGGGAGGTGAGCAGGTGATGACAGACACAGACAGGTCTGCGCAGGTGAACAGCTCAACAGGTCTCGAGTAACAGAGAAGCAGTATTATTACTGCAATAATAGATCCAGTTCACACACACACACACACACACACAGTTTTCATTTGTTAATTTTTATTTCTATAAATGATACGGATTTAACTAATTATATTTGCCATTTTGAATCTTTTTATTTTATTTTATTTTTTTAGGTAATGCTATATTATGTATTGATTTTAGTAATTTCTTTATCTAAAGTAATGTCTCTAAAATATTTATCTAATTAAATCATATAGATTTTGTTTATTTATATTCGTTGTTTTGAGTAATCGCTAACGATTACTTTAAGGTAGGTTACGTCACATGTGACGTTACAGGAATGTCCGTCCAATCACAACAGCTCGCGCTGACTGACAGCGGTCCAGACGAAACAAATGCACGTCCGCGTTTTCTCTCGTCCAATCATCGCGCCGCTTCCGCCCTGACGCGAAAGAGACCTGGAAGTGAAGGAAGAGCCAAAACCTGTTTTTATGCAGTCTATGGCCAAAACACACTCGATCTCAACTTTACACGGGCGTCTTTAACACTCGGAGAGCGGCACGAGCTCAGGTCTGATCGTCATCTGATCGTGTTTGAGAGATGCGCGGCGCGCGCGTGCACGCGTCCAGCAGGAGCGCGCTGAAGCAGCAGAGGGCGTCAGTGCTCTCAGTCCTCACAATTTCACAAGCATCTGAAAACAAATATCATTGACTGTAAGGAAAATCAACACATTTCTAGCGAATCATTTGACCAATAGACGTTTGATGGGTATTAAATGAACCTGTGAAGAATTAGACGATACATCTGGTTTGAAAATAATAATTAACAACTAGCACTTTGTGTTTGTGGCTTGTCAGTGGGATATACCCACACTTGTGATCATTATGCTAATATAAGTGTCAGAATTATGGTTCACACATGGAATTCTATTCCATTGATCTATATTCTGTTCTTTGGTACTCTATTCTGCACTATTCTATTTCATTGTGCTCTATTCTGTCCCATTCTGTTGTGATGATATTCTAATTATTGTACTCTTCTATTCCATCCCATTGTACTCTATGCTATTTTATTCAGTTGTGCTCTATTCTATTCACTTCACTTTGCTCTATTCTGTTCTATTGTTTTAAGTTGCTATATATTTTAATCTATTATACTTTGTTCTGTTCTATTCTCTTCTATTCTGTTGTGCTGTATTTTATTCTATTCTGTTGTACTCTGTTCTGTTGTTTCAGCCAGTGATCATGGCGTGTTTAATGCGTCTGATTGGCTGGACGAGTGTCTGCAGGTCAAACAGGAGCAGGATTTCTCCAGCCGAATGGAGCTGTCCGTGTATGACACTCAACAGTATCCTCTACTGAATATGTGATCAGTCTGATGAATACATCTGGTGTGTGTGTGTGTGTGTTCCTGCAGCGCTCGAGGACGCTGTCTTCACATTCAGTGGTTGTCATGTCAAGTCTCTTATCAGTGTTTAACTGGAGTCAGGAGCTCGAACCGCTCCGTGTTAAGAATACTGAGCCTTCAGCATCACACACACACACACACACACACACACACACACACACACACACACACACACACACACGCACACACACACACACACGCACACACACACACACACACACACACACACACACACACACACACACACACACACACACACACACACGCACACACACACACACACACACACACACACACACACACACACACACACTGAGATCGGTGTGAGAGAGAGCAGGCCGTCTTAACTGGATTAACTTAACTAATGTAACAGATCTGAAGTAGAAACAGACGATGAGTGTGACAGCAGTCTGTCAGCATGACGCTGTGTGTGTGTTAGTGCTGACAGAGAAAAACATTGTCAGCAGGTCTAAGTAATATATGGCCTTCTTAGGTGATAATGTAGTTTCTTTTCTTTTTCTGTAATTTTGAGGAAAATCTCCAGGCCACATTTTACCCCAAAATAATAAAAAAGACATATAAAATTATATTTTACATTAAGAAAATGAGGCTTATTTATATTTTTAGGACCATTACTTTTTACATAGTTTGTGTTCATTATTTTTATTGATTATTATTAAATTATTGTTTTAGTAATAGTTTTTTTTTTTTTCCTTTTTTTCTTTTTTGCTAAATCAGTGTAATTTAAGGGACCATACAAATACTGCCAAACAATAGAAATGCTTGTTTCTATATATATATATATATATATATATATATATATATATATATATATATAGTAATCAAAATTAGGGTGCGATCTGTACTTCATTGTCATGAAAATAATCGTTTTTTTAATTAATCTTTAATATTTTATTAAAGGAATATTTACATTTACATTTAATCATTTAGCAGACGCTTTTATCCAAAGCGACTTACAAATGAGGACAATAGAAACAGTCAGGTCAACAAGAGAACAACAACAGTATACAAGTGCCATGACAAGTCTCAGTTAGTCTAGTATAGAACGCATAGGTAGGGTTTTTTTTTTTTTAATTAAAAGACAAGAAAAGGAAAAGTGCTAGTGTTAGTTGGTTACGTGCTGGCGAAAAAGATGAGTCTTTAGCCGTTTCTTGAAAATGAGTAAAGAGTCAGCTGTACGAATTGAGATTGGGAGGTCATATTATTAATATGTGAACAACTTTTTAAACTTTTTATTATTATTTGATTATTTTATAAAAATTTAGCTATCAATCCACATACCTAATATATATATATTATATATTCTTATATATTCTCTTAATAATCTTAAGATATCATTAATCAACACAAACTATTAATTATGCCTTATTGTAAGATGAAGTTGCATCAGTAGTTTTTGTAAGAGAAGCCTCAAGAAAACAATATTGGTGTATATTTGTTTGCTTCTATAGTTGGATTTGCTAAAAACCAGGCGGTGCGTCAGACTTCTGGACGATTCCTCTGCTTTCTGGATGCGGTGAGTGTGTGTGTGTGTGTGTGTGTGTGTGAGAGACAGAGACATGTACCTCCTGTGAGTGTGAATAGTTGGGTTCATAATGACATCTGTTGTGTTTCATGAGAGCCACTGAGTCATTGTGATGCTCCTCACAGAAACACATGCTTCAGATCATGACACATTCACACACGTTTGGTTTTCTGTCATCTGTTTTTGTCCTGTGTTTGCTGGCAGCTCAGGCTAAATAAGTAATGGCAGAACATTAATGTTTAGTGGAAACATTTCTATAGTAATAAAATAAAACATGATGTATTATTTATACTTCTCTATAGGATATAGAATGAATCAGTTTCCACAACAATAGTCTGCAGCATGACTGTTTTCAATGATGATAATAATCAGAAATGTTTCTTTAGCAGAAAATCTGCGTATTATTCTGATTTCTGAAGATCATGTGACACTGAAGACTGGAGGAATGATGCTGAAAATACTATTTGACAATATTTGAAATCTGTACCATATTAATATACCGTGACAGTAAACATGGTTCAGTGTTATTGTTCAGATCCAGCATCAGCAGGAGAGCCAGCGGTTATTTTGACTGTTTTCTGAGGGCTCTGTTTGTTGCTTTGACCTCTGACCTCAGGTCACAGACAAACTGAAGAGCTGCAGCACTAAACAAACAGAGCTGAGATCACATGACAGGAAATGAGACGGATCAGTGAAAGTGAGGGCGTATGTGTGTTGAGTTTGTGTTGTGATCTGCCATGTCTAGTGACTGACGCTTCTGTGTGTGTGTGTGTGTGTGTGTCAGGAAAGGCGAAGCGTGTTGTGTTTTGAGGGTTGTGTACCTCGCGGTCTGTAGGTCATCCCCGAAACAGGATGTGTATCTGAAGAAAGATATTTCCACGGAAACGGTGCACAGTTGTAAGCGTGGAGCATCAGACGCTCCGACGGGAAACAGATCTCGAGGGGTGTGAGGTCAGACTGATGTGAGGAACCTTCCCGAACCATCCCAGAGAGAGGGGAAGTATGAGTGTATGAGTCAGAATATAATAACACACCAACAACTACCAAGAGCAACACTTCAGAACATCCTAGCATCTTATGGATTACATGCAGCGTCCTAGCAACAAGCAACCATTCTGAAAACCATAGAAACTGCCTAGCAACACTCTAACACTGAGAACAGCTTAGCAACTACATGGAAACACCTGAGCAACCTGGAGCCCGTCATGGCAGTGTGTTTTAAACGAATAAACACTCAGCTTTCCTTCATGAAGTCTGGTTTAATGTGTTTGCTGAAGGTTTTCTGCTGTGAGTATCTCCTCCACTTGTTCTCGTGCACTGAGAAGGGACTCGTGTTTCTCTTGGGTGTGTTTGCACATTCCAGACAAGGTTATCCAGTGAAACACACACACACACACACACACACACACACACACTTGACCTTTGAGAATGGACTAGTAAGAACAACAGGTTTTATTTATTTATTTATTTTTCCTCAGAACTCTAGTTTATTTGCTCTGAAACACATCACTGAGTGATTTCATCCATTTTGTCATCATTGAAATATTCCTGTCTTTCCTCCCTCCCTCCACTCCATCTTTCATTCTCTCTCAGTGAGAGTGTGTGTGTGTGTGTGTGTGCGTGCGTGTGTGTGTGTGTGTGTGTGCGTGCGTGCGTGCGTGTGTGTGTGTGTGTGTGCGTGCGTGTGCGTATGCGTATGCGTGTGCGTGTGCGTGTGTGTGTGTGTGTGCGTGTGCGTGCGTGTGTGCGTGCGTGCGTGCGTGCGTGTGTTGAAGGTCCTGAGCGTCTGGCTCTCCTGATCTTTAACTCTCAGTATGAACACACACAGCCAAAATAAACTGATCAGAGCGCTGTGTGTGTGATTAGAGAGAGTTGGGAATGGTTTTTCTTCACCAGACGCTGTGTGACGTGTCTGTCTGAACACAACAGATCTCCATCACAGACGGTCAGAACATATCTGATGCTTTAGACTGTGATTTCTGACCAATGAGAGTAACTAGTAAACGCATTAGTGAGGAATAGAGACATAATGACAGGCTTGTTGGAAAAAAAACGAATGCATTTATAACCTTCGATGTTGTGCACAGTTGTGCTACTTAATTTATTTATTTTTGTGGAAAATTATACATTTTATTTTTTAGGTTTCTTTGAGGAACAGAAAAGTCAAAAGAATTTAGATTTCTTTAACCAGATATATGTTTCATAACATTAAACATGATTAAATTGATGCATTTAGCAGACACGTTTATCCAAAGCAACTTACAGTGCATTCCTAACATTTCTTTATTTTATTTCATTTTTTTTACCTAACATAACCCATGTCCCCATTTTTCAAAACGCTTATAAATCATACAGAATGAGTTTTTTTGAGAAAGTAAAAATGCACAAAGTTTCCTGTGAGGGTTAGGAGTAGGGTTGGTGTAGGGCCATAGAATATACAGTTTGTACAGTATAAAAACCATTACACCTATGGGATGAACACACTTTTCACAAAAACAAACGTGTGTGTGCGTGTGTGTGTGAGAGAGAGAGAGAGTGAGAGAGTGAGAGAGAGAGAGAGAGAGAGAGAGAGAGAGAGAGAGAGAGAGAGAGATCTGTCTCAGTTTGGAAAGAGTGGCATCTTCTCACTCTGGGAATCTCTACCGCAGTCCCACCAATCAGAGCCAGCTAATGGATCAAAACATAAAACTCATTCCTCATGTTTACAGTAATATCAGAAAATACAAAAATGGACTTAAAAATATAATCATAAATAATAATTAATAAAAAATATAATTAAATGAATAACAACAATAATTATTATTAGTAGTAATAATGATGATAATAATTAGGGACTTTAAAATATGATCATTTTCTATAACTTTTATAATATAACAAATGTAACTATTATTATAAAATAAGCTTAAAAAATACAACAATAAAACATAATAACAATTATAAAATCATGTGAAATTATAATTATATATTAATACATTTACATAATAATAATAATTATTTACATTAAATTTATTTAAATTTAAATTATTTTTATTATTTTTAATACTAAGTAGTTAAAATTCTAAAATGACTTACAACTACTACAATAAATAATATCAGTTAAAATATTATTATTATTATTATTATTATTATTATTATTATTATTATTATTATTATTATTATTTCGTTATAAAATTGGACTTAAATACATACATTAACATACATACATTAACAACAACAACAATAAAATGTATAACAGTTACTTACTGAAGGGACTTAAAATTTTTTAATTTGGAATAGTCTGTGGTAATAATAATATGTATGTTGCTGTTGTTGTTAATTATTACAATTATTAAGAATTAATAATAAGGCAAATTCAAATTCTAGTAACCACTTAACAACTGCCTATTAACCCCCTAGCAACCACAGCACTGCAATAATTAATCAATATTTAATAGTTACTTAATTCATATTTAATGTATTTAAATGTACGTTTAATTAATCATTGTGCCTTCATTGGTGTCTGTTTGTGTGAAAGCAGGTGAAAGTGTTCTGTGACGTAGACCAGAACACAATTCAGAAGGGCTTTTACACATACGAGGAGTCAAAGGTCACTTCCAGACATTATAAAACATGTAGTCTTCAGATCTGATTTATCCCATGATCAGATGACTGACTTTAATGCAGTGTTAGAGTATACAGGAATATAACCCTCACAGTGTCAGCCGGGCACGTCTTCATGGGACACGGTGGATGTCGAACAGTGAATAGTGATGCAAATATAACACAAGTAATGAATCAGCGCTTATGCTCAGACACAGAGTAGCCATCAGCTGATTGCACACGGACATACAGTAACTAATTAATTTCCTGGAAAATCCATCATTAGCCACACGAGTGTGTGAATGATGTACACGCCGTACATGATAACACAGAAACACACATCCGGCAGAAACCAGACTCACTTCAGCTCTTTAATAACCACCAATAAAAGAGTCAAATGCTGATATTGTGCATAAAAACACACATAAACCCACACTCACTCTGACACACACACACACACACACACACACACACACACACTCACTCTGACACACACACACGCACACACACACACACACTCTGACACACGCACGCACGCACATTTTCTATGTGAATATGTATTAAACAGTAATTTATTTCTGTGATCAAAACTGAATTTTGCATTAAGTTGAATTTCCAGTCTTCAGTGTCACATGATCTTCATGTCAAACTGTGATGCATTTTTTCAGGATTCATAGATGAACAGGAAGTTCAAAAGAACAACATTTATTAGAAACAGAAATATTGTGTTACATTTTAAATGTCTTTACTGTCAATTTTGATAAATTTAATGCTCTCTTGTATAATTATATAATTTATCAAGGATGCATTTAATTTGATTAATAAATGTGTGCTATATATATATATATATATATATATATATATATATATACTGTATATATACATATGCACACATCTATTTATTAATTCATCCATGTGTGTGTGTAGGATGTGTCACAGAGTCCTGGAGGACAGTGTGTTTGGGCTCCAGTGTGAGAGCTGAATCCAGTGTAAGTTCAGATACTGTGAGATGTGCCAACACTTTCTGCTGGGACAGAGTTTAATAAAGGGCCTGAGTCACGTCTTCATGAACATCTCAGCATGCAGAACCTTTTCTGGAAGAGTTGGAGGAAAGAAACCATTATTAGATCAGTGTGAAACTGAAGAAGACGATGAAAACTGAGTGTCAAAGCTGGGAACTGGTTCCTACAGTCCTTCCCAGAGTTCCCAGCTTGAGAAACCTCTCACATCCCTCTAGCACTTACACTACAACACACACACACACACACACACACACACACACACACACACACTGACACACACACACACACACACACACACACACGATCTTAAGTAAACTCTGAAGACACAGCACAACCATCTCAAACACTAATGGCACTAATTTTAACATAAGATTTGTCTTCCTTAGTACTTCCAAAAATTATTATTATTTTGTTTATTTAAATATTATTGTTGTTATTCATTAACCATATTATTGATATGAAATTAAAAATAATAATAAGAAACATAATGTGCATTACTTTTATTAGGGATACCATAGTAATATCAAATCATTTGTACATTTACATTTCAGAGGCATTTTTAACAGTACTCTTGGAGCAGTCATTAGTGACTTTCAGTTCGTGTTATATTCGGCGGTGCGCATGCGCAGTGTGCGCGTTTAGTGTCCCGCGAGGCGCGAGCAGTGTTTATAGAGCCCAGAATAACCGCAGCCGTCACACTCCTGCAGTCACACACACTCCAGTAAGACACGCCATGCGAGCCATCAAATGACTACACGACTTTCGACAACATAAATAGCACGAATTATGGTTTATCACCGCATGCCATCCTGGTGCAAATACAAAAATTAATTTTTTATTAGGTACCGTGGCACTTTGATTAAAAAGCCTACCATTGTGGATGGATGTTGTCATTATTTATTTTTCAGTGCCACAGTATATAGACTTAAAGGTACACTGACAATGCTTCAGATACTAGTATCACTAAAATGGGGTTTATAAAGGTACAAGCTTAAGCAGAAAATAATAATGCTTTCGAATTGATAACGCGGCGGGTCGAGGGGCGTGGTCTAGAGTGCGGTGTGGGCGGGGCTTGAGTTTGTATGAGGGTGAGAGTTTGTGCAGGTCTCTTTCAGTGTCTGTGGGATCCGTCTGCTCGGGATGTGGTCATGCAGTCTCTGAAGAGATCCGGAGCAGCTGTGGACTGAGGTTATCTACAGACTGAAGGAGACTGCTGGGGCTTGAGGATGGTTTTATTCATCCTTTTATCAGCTCTAGTCCTGTGTGCATGTGCGCAATATTCCAGCGACCAGTGCAACTGGAGAGGAAGGTGAGCTTTTACATTAATAAGTATATATTATTTGATTAAATGTTTCTTTATTCTGTACAGAGAAACTGCACCCAAACGTAATTGCACATTAAAAACCTTCTCTTTTTGGACAAAATATTAGATTTTTATTAATTAATTCATTTATTTATTTACTTTGCATGTATAGAATACGATTTTGCACGTTTGTTTTTAACAAGCTAAATATTTTCTGAAATCGCCTATTGTGTCAGTTCATCTGGCAGACTTTTGTTCATGGAAGGAGATTTAAAATGTTAGGACTTTGTGATAAATGTTAAGAAGTGTAATAATATGCAATATGTTTAAATCCTGAAACCCTGAGCTTTGTGCTGGGGAAGGTCCGGGCATGCCCTTATTGGACATGTTAATATAGTTTACCTGAAGACAGTGACTGATTCTCGAACCGATTGTTCTCATGAACCGCTTCTTTAGTCTTTGGACTCCTTGAAGCAGACCGTGTCGAGTCTGGCCTCTCTTACACGCTGCTCTGCTTAATTGACTCCAGAAAATGATTTATGATCTTTTCCTCTGTAGACATTTGGCACTGATTTCAGCAGAAACCAAACCCCGTCAGTTCAATTATTAATCTTGAACCCCATCAGCTCGAGTTCCTCTCCATCATGAAGATCCAGACCTTCACTATCTGGTTCACTAATTATGAATTTGGCAAAACTCAATTGGCAATGCTGCGATCCAACCGAGACACAAACACTGTAATCATCCGGAAATAAACCAAACCACAAGCACCTGAAAGCGCTGTGGCGGGAAATCAACACGATTTCTCTCTGTTGACTGAAAAAAAAAAAAAAAAACCAAAAAACATTGAGAAACGCATAAAGCTAAATTAAAAAATAAGAAACAAGCTAATAAATTCTATAAAAATATATAAACAATATTAGAATGATTGGCAAGATGTCCCTAAATATTTTTATGTTTTTGTTTTGTAACATAATATATATATATAAATATATATATATATAAAACAGAATTATTTTGCATTGTGAAATTAGGGCATAAATTCTAAATGTGAATTTTCTTTGTCTTGCCAGTTTTATTGTTTTATTGTTTATATACTTGTCTTGTATTTATTTATATTTAGAATTAGCTTTTATTTTAATATTTTCCGTTTTTATTTTCAGTAATAAAGTAAAACAAATAATTTTGTTATGTAATATTGTTATTATTTGAATTCATTTATTCAATTTTAGTTTAGTTTATTCTCATTTGGTGAAGCGGGACGTGGAGCAGGTGTACCTGCGCTGTGCTGAAGGAGCTCTGGAGTGGCTCTATCCCACAGGAGCCCTCGTCGTCACCCTGAGGCCCAACCTGCCCCCGGCGGAGGGTCACCTGCACACCTGCCTCAAGCCGCGGCCGGACTCTCGCGGAGCCACGCTGTACGTGGAGCAGAGCGGAGCGCTGCGTCTGCTGCTGACAGAGGAGGACCAGGCGTCTGGACGCGTGCGCTGCTTCAGTCTGCAGGAGGGGGTGCTGTTCGTGGAGGCCTCCGCCCGCCGGGACATCAGCAGGACAGTCACAGCGTTTCAGTATCAGCTGATGTCCACACAGACGCCAGGAGACGGGTCCTACTCACATACAGGTGCTGAGACACAACAATAGATTTACACTTATTAACAAACGTAAAGACAAACCAGAACCCCCTCAAACTCGAGCGAGGAGAACAAATACAAATAAAGATAAATAAACTGACTGAAATTATTATTAATAATAATAACAGTAATATAGTCATACAACCCTGAGCCAAACAGTAACCCTATGAGGGATATGTATTTATTTGCTCTGCAAAAATGTTTTTTTGTTTTTGTCAAGAGAATCATAATCACGGCTTAGACAGCCAGTGATACACAATACATTCAATGCATGAACCAAATATAATCATAATCATCATCATAATCAGGCATGTTTTCCATGTCTTTTATTAAAACAGAAAATATATATTTCAATTGTATTTATTCATATACACTAATTATCAATACACATTATTATTGTTTACCTTATTTTATCTTATTTTTATTTATTTATTACAAAATAAAATCATTAAAGAATGTAAAATGCCATCATCCCAGTGCTATTTTAGTATTGATTATATACTATTGTAGTATTTTTGTTTTATTCATGATCCTATTTTATATAAAAATATATTATTAATTTTATCTTCATTTTTTTTACATTTAGTTTGAATAATTTTAGTACTTGAATTACACATACTTTATTTCAATGAGTTGCCAAGGCTAGCACAAGCTTTTCACCCAATATTTAAATTTCATTTTAGCTTGATTACAATAAACAAAATATGATTTTTAATAAAAATTTTTAGCTTAAATTTAACAATAACAACACTGCATCTCACACATTGATTTTTAGGATGTTAATATGACACAAGGAGCTGGCGTGAACTCGAGGAAACGTCATTGCAATATTTGCAATATTTGTGAATTTTCTATCCTTAAAATCCTGAATTTATTGTAATGATATGCTCTATTGAAAGTGTTGCAACAGGCTGTCATATTTCACTCACACAAGTATGTGAGTGAATTACAAAATTTTTTGTTTTTTCAATTTTCTAAGATTGAACAGTAATGTGATGATCAGAACATATGTATTTAAATATTTTGGGCAGCGGTGTTGTGATTGCTGCTGGACACTGAAGCCTGCGCTCACTCGCGCTTCTACACCGAGACTACAGTGCGCTCTGCTGGACACTGAAGCCTGCGTTCACTCGCGCTTCTACACCGAGACTACAGCGCGCTCTGCTGGACACTGAAGCCTGCGCTCACTCGCGCTTCTACACCGAGACTACAGCGCGCTCTGCTGGACACTAAAGCCTGCGCTCACTCTCGCTTCTACACCGAGACTACAGCGCGCTCTGCTGGACACTGAAACCTGTGTTCACTCGCGCTTCTACACCGAGACTACAGCGCGCTCTGCTGGACACTGAAACCTGCGTTCACTCGCGCTTCTACACCGAGACTACAGCGCGCTCTGCTGGACACCGAAGCCTGCGCTCACTCGTGCTTCTACACCGAGACTACAGCGCGCTCTGCTGGACACCGAAGCCTGCGCTCACTCGCGCTTCTACACCGAGACTACAGCGTGCTCTGCTGGACACTGAAACCTGCGTTCACTCGCGCTTCTACACCGAGACTACAGCGCGCTCTGCTGGACACTGAAGCCTGCGCTCACTCGCGCTTCTACACCGAGACTACAGCGCGCTCTGCTGGACACTGAAGCCTGCGTTCACTCGCGCTTCTACACCGAGACTACAGCACGCTCTGCTGGACACTGAAACCTGCGTTCACTCGCGCTTCTACACCGAGACTACAGCGCGCTCTGCTGGACACTGAAGCCTGTGCTCACTCGCGCTTCTACACCGAGACTACAGCACGCTCTGCTGGACACTGAAACCTGCGTTCACTCGCGCTTCTACACCGAGACTACAGCGCGCTCTGCTGGACACTGAAACCCGCGTTCACTCGCGCTTCTACACCGAGAATACAGCGCGCTCTGCTGGACACTGAAGCCTGCGCTCACACGCGCTTCTACACCGAGACTACAGCACGCTCTGCTGGACACTGAAACCCGCGTTCACTCGCGCTTCTACACCGAGACTACAGCACGCTCTGCTGGACACTGAAACCCGCGTTCACTCGCGCTTCTACACCGAGAATACAGCGCGCTCTGCTGGACACTGAAGCCTGCGCTCACACGCGCTTCTACACCGAGACTACAGCACGCTCTGCTGGACACTGAAACCCGCGTTCACTCGCGCTTCTACACCGAGAATACAGCGCGCTCTGCTGGACACTGAAGCCTGCGTTCACTCGCGCTTCTACACCGAGACTACAGCGCGCTCTGCTGGACACTGAAACCTGGGTTCACTCGCGCTTCTACACCGAGACTACAGCGCGCTCTGCTGGACACTGAAGCCTGCGCTCACTCGCGCTTCTACACCGAGACTACAGTGCACTCAGCTGGACACTGAAGCCTGCGTTCACTCGCGCTTCTACACCGAGACTACAGCGCGCTCTGCTGCACACTGAAGCCTGCGCTCACTCACGCTTCTACACCGAGACTACAGTGCGCTCTGCTGGACACTGAAGCCTGCGCTCACTCACGCTTCTACACCGAGACTACAGTGCGCTCTGCTGGACACTGAAGCCTGTGTTCACTTGCGCTTCTACACCGAGACTACAGCGCGCTCTGCTGGACACTGAAGCCTGCGCTCACTCGCGCTTCTACACCGAGACTACAGCACGCTCTGCTGGACACTGAAGCCTGCGCTCACTCGCGCTTCTACACCGAGACTAGAGCGCGCTCTGCTGGACACTGAAGCCTGCGTTCACTCGCGCTTCTACACCGAGACTACAGCGCTCTCTACTGAACACTGAAGCCTGCGCTCACTCACGCTTCTACACCGAGACTACAGCACGCTCTGCTGGACACTGAAGCCTGCGCTCACACGTGCTTCTACACCGAGACTACAGCGTGCTCTGCTGGACACTGAAGCCTGCGCTCACTCGCGCTTCTACACCGAGACTAGAGCGCGCTCTGCTGGACACTGAAGCCTGCGTTCACTCGCGCTTCTACACCGAGACTACAGCGCTCTCTACTGAACACTGAAGCCTGCGCTCACTCACGCTTCTACACCGAGACTACAGCACGCTCTGCTGGACACTGAAGCCTGCGCTCACACGCGCTTCTACACCCGAGACTACAGCGCGCTCTGCTGGACTCTGAAACCTGCAGTCACACGTGCTTCACACCGAGACTACAGCGCTCTGCTGGACACTGAAGCCTGTGCTCACACGCGCTTCTACACTGAGACTACAGCGCGCTCTGCTGGACACTGAAGCCTGTGCTCACATGCGCTTCTACACTGAGACTACAGCGCGCTCTGCTGGACACTGAAACCTGCGCTCACACGTGCTTCACACCGAGACTACAGCGCTCTGCTGGACACTGAAGCCTGTGCTCACACGCGCTTCTACACTGAGACTACAGCGCACTCTGCTGGACACTGAAGCCTGTGCTCACATGCGCTTCTACACTGAGACTACAGCGCGCTCTGCTGGACACTTAAGCCTGCGCTCACACGCGCTTCTACACCGAGACTACAGCGCGCTCTGCTGGACACTGAAGCCTGCGCTCACACGCGCTTCTACACTAAGACTACAGCGCGCTCTGCTGGACACTGAAGCCTGCGCTCACTCGCGCTTCTACACCGAGATTACAGCGTGCTCTGCTGGACACTGAAGCCTGCGCTCACACACGCTTCTACACCGAGATTACAGCGCGCTCTGCTGGACACTGAAGCCTGCGCTCACACGCGCTTCTGCGCGCTCTGCTGGACACTGAAGCCTGCGCTCACTCGTGCTTCTACACCGAGACTACAGCGCGCTCTGCTGGACACTGAAGCCTGCACTCACTCGCGCTTCTACACCGAGACTACAGCGTGCTCTGCTGGACACTGAAGCCTGCACTCACTCGCGCTTCTACACCGAGACTACAGCGTGCTCTGCTGGACACTGAAGCCTGCGCTCACTCGCGCTTCTACACCGAGATTACAGCGCGCTCTGCTGGACACTGAAGCCTGCGCTCACACGCGCTTCTACACCGAGACTACAGCAAGCTCTGCTGGACACTGAAGCCTGCACTCACTCGCGCTTCTACACCGAGACTACAGCGCGCTCTGCTGGACACTGAAGCCTGCGTTCACTCGCGCTTCTACACCGAGACTACAGCACGCTCTGCTGGACACTGAAGCCTGCGCTCACTCGCGCTTCTACACCGAGACTACAGCGCGCTCTGCTGGACACTGAAGCCTGCGCTCACTCGCGCTTCTACACCGAGACTACAGCGCGCTCTGCTGGACACTGAAGCCTGCGCTCACTCGCGCTTCTACACCGAGACTACAGCGCGCTCTGCTGGACACTGAATGTAAGCGCATCACTGTAGAGACTTACTGAACATGCGTTTTCTCCAAGTGTGCCACGACGTTCTGATCGCCCCCAGGTGGCTGGACCCAGTATTGGTCATAAACCTCTCTCCATTATGAGTGGGACAAACTAAAGTATTATTTATTTTTTCAAATAAATTTCTCCAAAGACGTTACATATATATATATGGTTTTCATCACGCTGCTGTAAGTTTAAGTGCTCGTTTTATAAATAAGTCTGCTTTAGTTCTTCATTTCATGCTATAAAAACGGGATTGTGATGTCATGATCAATTGCTGATACAGCTGTATAAAATATATGCGTTACTTTTTAAATATGGTGGTTAGTAGTTGTATTTATCTTATTTTAACAAGTCTCTTATGGCAGTCAGCAGATATCAAAATCAGTCAAGCTAATTAAAACAGGGTCAGGGGTATGGAATGCCAATCCTGCCATAATTAGAAATACATAAAGAAATGTGCAAAGAAATAAAAAAAAAGCAAATATAAATAAATATATAAATAACTATACTAAGAAAAGATAAAAAAGCAAAAATAAATTATTTATAATTTTATTTCCTATTGTATTATTTTTATATTTTACCACATTTATTTATTTATTTATACATGTATTCATTTCCACTTTTATTTATTTTCTCATTTATGTATTTATTTCCACATTTATTTATTTCTACATTTAGCTATTTATAAGTGTATTTATTTCCACATTTATTTATGTCTATATTTCTTTATCTGTAGGGTAATGTGGAGGGTGTGTTTTATCGAGTCAGAAGAGGCGAGGGGTAAGCTGTGAGGCCACAGTGACACTCAGTGGTGCCAAAACAAGAACAAGAAGCGTAGCCTATAAACATATACATGTGAAAATAAATAAAAGTGGAAATAAATAAATGTAAAAAAAAACAACAACAACATATATATAAGGAAATCAAATTATAATTATTTATTTTTGCTTTTTTAACTTTTATAACTTTATTTTAGCTATATATATATTATTTGTTCATATTTGCTTTTTACATTTATTTGTACATTTATTTATTTATTTATTTATTTCTATCTATGGCTGGATTCTTCATTCCATACAAGATGGCTGCAATGGAAGAGAGTGAAGGTGCATAGTATACCTTGTTTTTTTTTTTGTTTTTTTTACAGTCCTTGGTTCAGGTGGACTATATTTTTGTCATTTTATTAGGTTAATGTTGATGCTTCATCTAGAGATTGTGCATGGGGCAGCTGTGGCTGCAGTGAACGGAGACTGGTGTTGGGTTTCTTGCTTTAGTAATGACATTCATTCCAGCTACATGAGATGTGTCTGTGATGCAATGCCCTGTTACTGCATTTCTGTATAAAATTGTATTCATTTCTAATATAGCCGTGGTGTCATAATTATAGTATTAAGAGGGGGATAGGACAAGCTGAAGGCCTAGGTGTGAAATGCATGGCCTCCACTGTTGGGATCCTTTTCCCCAAATGATGAACGATAAAAACACTGAAAGCCAATCAGAAGCCGTCTGACTCTAAAGCACACAATAAAGTTAAAGTTATTGTACTGCACTATGGAAGAACGGACCTGATCTTCAACATGCGCAAAAGAGTTTTCTCTACCGCATAAAAGGTGTGCGATTACATCATGTTGTTAGAAAAATATTAGACATTGAACATTCCTTTATTTCCTGTTAAAATGCATAAAATTGTATAAAAGTATCTCAACATCACGTCATTGGCAATGACGAGATGAAACCGTACTGTGTCAAGCTGATGTACACATCAAAACCATATCAACAAGAAATCACCATCAGATGTGATCTGGATGAGTAGGGATGTATCTTTACTGTCAGATATCATTACAACATCACCAAACACATTTAAACTGTACTGAAATCTTAAAATATACCAATATATTAAACACGCATTGAAATTAACATGACAGGAAAAATTTCAGTTGCCTGTTGAAACACTTTCTGTTAATAGCACATTTTGTACATTTCCATGAATTCCAGTCTCAATGTTACATCATCATTTGGCTTAGTCACTCTTAAGTAAGCATCTGTTTTTGTGTTTTGTGTATGTTTTTCATATTTCATAAAACAAGTTTAAAGTTTTTTGTTTTTTTTTTGCACAGAAAGTGTTTCAACACACATTTAATGCAGACAGTCAATGCTGTATGGTGTAACTTCCCACACAGACACAGACTTGACAAAAAATCTAGGTTCAATGATATAAACAACCACTTCGGAAATTCTTCTAGTTTGTGTGTTGGTACGACTGAACAGCACTTTAACTACAGGCAATCAACAGAGAAGGAGAAATGTGATGTGACTTGACACAATTAAATCACTATTATAAACATTTGGTGGAGTTTACATTTACAATCCACTGGACGGGACCTGGATCATTTGACTGTGCTGTAAATCACTGATTTATGCATCATCACAACGGCTCTGTGGAATGACATAATCAAATATGAAGAATGAGCTTTTTTCTAGACTGATTGAGAGCCAAAACAAGTCATTCAGGAGCTGATCATATAAAAAATGTTTTGATATCACATGAGAAAATGTTTCAAATCTGTTTAGTTTCTCACCCCACAGCTGAATCAGGATGGTTCATTCTCAGATTCTCATAATTGCTTTCATCGTTTCTGATGTATTGGATGTTTGAGTAGTTTATAGTATCTGTGGATTCAGGAGTCTTTCCTGCAGTCTGATCTGTTCTGTTGGCAGAAACTCTGGCATACAGATGATCGTCATCAAGCTGGAGGAAGAAGCCAAGACATTTCAGAAAAGTAAACTATAAAACTAAAATCACCTGCATGAGATTCCTGTTCCTGCAAACATTAGATCCCTGTAAGAAGATTGAATAAAACACACTGATTTCTCATTCTTTGACATGCTGGATTATACCAAACAAGATACCAAACAAGTCAAACATATATTGTACATCACAGCACCGCATGTAATTTCACTTTGAAGATGAATGATATTTCTACACTGCATGTTCTGACCTGAATCTGCCTTGCGTCTGACACTGCACTTCCTTGTCTCTTCCTGTAGAGCAGAGATAAACATAATTAATAATTATGAATGAGTACACCAATGTGAAATACTGTATGAAACCAAAGATCTCACCTCATGAATATAATGATGCAGATAAGAAATAAAACTCCACATCCGACTGCAATCACTACAGCTGCGTACAGGACTGTATTATGTCCACCTAAAACAGAAAATATTAATACTAAAATACAACATAATGTCTGCATAGGAATAGAAACCATGATTTTATTGTGTCCAACTGATTTACCTTTAACAGTGACAGTAACAGCGTCTGATCTCTGAGATCCATGTTGATTGTGAGCCTCACAGTAGAAGCGTCCACTCTGTAGTGCACTGAAACTCTGTCCAGATCCAACAGATGAGCTTTGATTCTCCTTAAACCAGCTGAAGTTCAGAGCAGGAGGGTTTGAATCACTGCTGCAGATCAGAGTCACTGAATCTCCCTCCACTATTACACCTGCTCCATTTATAGACACTGAGACGTTCCTGGGAGGGTCTTAAAAATTAAAATAAAGATATAATTATCAATAACGATAAATCTAAGGTGACAAAGAATTAGACTGAATCATCATTAACTCACACATGACGTTTAAAGTCAGACCAGCAGAGTATTTCTCTCCATGTTCATTGATAGATCTACACTTGTATTCTTCACTGTGATCAGAGCTGATCTTTGAGATGCTGTAGATTCTTCCAGATCCTACAGATGTTTCTCCTTTAAACCAGCTGATTTCTGCAGGAGGGTTTGAATCACTGCTGCAGTTCAGAGTCACTGAATCTCCCTCCACTATTACAGATGGACTGATGGACATTGAGACGTTCTTTGGAGGGTCTTAAAAGGACAAAAATGAATAATCACAATAAATATTAGATGAAATTTGAATTTTGAAATTTTGAACAAGGCGCAGATGATCATTAACTCACACATTATGTTTAAATTTACAGCATCGGAGTATTTCCCTCCATGTTCATTGATGGATCTGCACTTGTATTCTCCACTGTGATCAGAGCTGATCTTTGAGATGCTGTAGATTCTTCCAGATCCTACAGATGTTCCTCCTTTAAACCAGCTGATTTCTGCAGGAGGGTTTGAATCACTGCTGCAGATCAGAGTCACTGAATCTCCCTCCACTATTACACCAGATGGACTGATGGACACTGAGACACTCTTTGGTGCATCTATAAAGGACACATATTAAATCCTTATATCATCCCGTTCAAACACAGTTTCCAGGTTCTTAAGAAGAACTAATGAATCTGTACTCACAGGAGACATTGAGCTGAGCAGCAGGAGAGATGTAAGTGTGTCCATGTAGAGCACAGCTGTATCTGCCTGCATCCTCTCTTCTGACTGACTGCAGCAGGAGTTGATTGTTTCTGTCTCTTCTCTCAGTTAATGGCTGTGAGTTTCTGTACCAGATGAATGTTGCTCTGTCAGTCAGAGTGCAGCTGCTTTTACATGTCAGACGGACATTATGACCCTCCGTCACTCTCTCAGGAGCCTCCACCTGAAGATCTGAACACAACACACACATTATATCTAGTGCTGCTGTCATACACTGATTATTATTCAACATAATGCACAGAAGAAGAGCTCAGCCTCATGAAAGTCACCTGTGACATTAAGAGTCACTCCTGGATAACCAATCCATTTTCCATCAGGTTTATCAGAGATTAATCTGAAACAGTACATGTGTTGGTCCTTCTGTGTCACATGACTCAGTCTGATGGTGCAGTTCTGCTGTTTGTCTCCCAGATACTGAAGCCTCTGACTGTATTCAGGATCCTCAGACAGATCTGGAGGGTCTATGCGTTTTTTGGTCCAGAACACTTTCTTGATCTTATATCCAGTAGGGTATGTATAAGTGCAGCTCATTATCACTGATGAGTTCTTTAGTGCACAGATGTGTGAAGGACTGTAACTCACACCCCAACTTTTTTCACTGAAAACAGCTGAAATGAGTTTTATTAAAACAAATACTACAATTATTATCAATATTTGTTAAGTAAAACAACATTACATTAATAAGGAAATCACTGGATAAAGACACACTTCATTAACACGTTAAACACTCTTGAGACATAAACAGCATGCTGTACTATTATAGACTGACGAAAATAAAAGCACATACAAGTGTTTCAAAACTCACTGTGAATCATGAGGAGAAAGATCACAGGAAGAGGAGGAGCCATTCTGACTGACATCACCATAGCAACAACTACAACACAGCAATTACAGTATTCCAGCATGACTGAGATGAAACTGTGAGGTGGATATTTTACAAGAAAAATACTTTTCATTCTTTTTACCTACAATTTTCATGTTCTTTGTAATTATTTGTGAAATATAAAGCAAATTCTGAGTGAAAATTGCTTCAAAGGAAACCCTGCACCATTTTTTTTTTCAGTCTAGAAACATTAATAAGAAATTGTTCATACCTTAGCGCAGGACACCTCATCAGCTGAAAGCAAATGATACATGAGACATAAGGAAGATTTCTCTGCCTCATTTATAACCAGAGCTGCATCATTTCCTCCTCATTTCCTGTCTTTGTCTTTTTTTCTTCCTCTACTAACATAAAATATTTAATTAAATAAATATTTTAAAATAAATAAATATATTTTATCGCTTTGCAAATCCAAGAAAAAAAAGTTTATTTTGCAGATTTTTTAATAGATCATAAATTGTAAATGACAGCAAGGAATAAACACATATTGCATGTAAGACTTTCATGACACATACTAAACACAGAAGTGAAAAAGTACCCAAAGTCTAAAAATACAAACGTCTGACACTGACACCCGAGGGACATTCAGGGCTGGACTGAAAATTATTTCCAACATTACACTGTTAAAAAAAACCTGTCAAATTTACAGTAAAATACCGGCAGCTGTGGTTGCCAGGAATATACCGTACAAAAAAAATCTGGAATCTGTAAAAGACAATACGGTATACTGGTTCTGTAACCCTAAATTTTACAGTAGAAAACGTATTTTTTTTACCAAAATCATGGTAGAAAAAAAACAAATATATTTATTATACAGTAATTTTATGTAAAAAATGCAACTTTCCATAGCTTTTTACGGATATTTGCAGTAAAAAAAAAAGTTATAATATATACACTGTAAAAAAAAAGTTGCATCAACTTAAAAAATTAAGGCAACTTAGTGACAGTCAGCCAAGTATGGAGACTTATACTCAGAATTCATGCTCTACATTTAACCCATCGTGCACACACACACCCAGAGCAGTGTTCATCATTTATGCTGCGGCGCCCGGGGAGCAGTTGGGGTTTCAGTGCCTTGCTCAAGGGCACCTCAGTCATGGTATTGCCAGCCCGAGTTTCGAACTCACAACCCTAGAGTTAGGAGTCAAACTCTCTAACCACTAGGCCACGACAAAAAACTTATCTTGAAGATGGTCAAAATGAATGCGTTTGGAATAATTTGAGTAAAAGTTTCATGTATTCACACACACAGACTTCTAGATTTAGCATATGCATCACAACAACGGTGAGAAACAAAAGAGCTCCATAGCACAAACTCATCCTTATTTTTACAGCCTTTTTTGTTCTGATTGTCACCATTGATGTGATGCATATCCAAAATCTTGATGTCTGTTTATGACGACAATTAACGGTTTTATAGAAATAATTTTTTCTGCAAGGTTTCGATCCATAAAAAAAATCCACAGTCGCAACAATACATTACCATCTGATTTTGCTATAATTTGATACCATTACAAGCAAGATGTGTAGTGTACGCTTGATCTCAACTCTCTCTCTGCCACAATAAGAGTGTTTTATAACACAGTTACAACAGCAAGAGACAACCTAACACCATCAAAGAGCTGATAACACCTGAACTCTCTTAAATTTTGTCTTTCTTTGCCATAAAAACAGCATTTTAAAATTCACCGATACAGTAACAATAGACAAGCTAACGCAAGAAGTAACTGAACCAAGATCCGACCTAAACCAAACACTTTCCACCACAATGGTGACTTCAAATGAATCACGTATCAACATTTAAACCTGTTAATTCTCAATAAGAGCTTCTCTAGATGTCTGACAGAAATAAAGTCACAAAACCTTGTAAGGAGGATCTGTGAACGTCTATATCGGACGTACAGAAGACATAAAAAACATTTTAAAAAAAAGACATCATAAAAACATTCTGTCTCCTCAGTGGACGTCTTTTCAACGTCTGCAAAGACATAAAAAGACGTCCACTGGATGTAACTTTGCCCAGTGGATTAGGTTGATGTTAAAATACGCAATATAGTAATTTTCAAGTAATAGTTCCTTTAAAAACAAACAAAAATGTTAAATACATGTGACTTCATGCCACAAGACTGCTAACGTATGAAGGTATAATTAACACTGGATTTATTTAACATGCATTATGTACCATGTGTTGAGTTCAGTGTAAAATGCATTGAGTAAAGAAGTTAATATACAAGACTTGGTATGTCCTAGTGCTTTGGACAAAAACTTTCAATAATAAAAATAGTTATTTGAACCGTGTTATGGTCTTTTATTTATTTAGACAACTTGAATAAAGTAAATTTGTGGGCTAGTGGTTAGAGAGTTTGACTCCTAACCCTAGGGTTGTGGGTTCGAAACTTGGGCTGGCAATACCATGACTGAGGTGCCCTTGAGCAAGGCACTGAAACCCCAACTGCTGCAGCGTAAATGCTGAACACTGCTCCGGGTGTGTGTGCATGATGGGTGAAATGTAGAGCATGAATTCTGAGTATAAGTCTCCATACTTGGCTGAATGTCATGCCACTTTTTTTCACTTTAAAATTGTGTATGCTTATAGATAATAGGCCTTGTGTTCAGTAAACAAAATATATTTTGTTCTGATATTTTTAAGGTTAACATGACTATTTATGTTGTGACAACTTATTATTATTATTATTTTAAGTTGGGTGGACTTTAGTCCCGTTTGTTAAGTTTACTCAAAAAATCGCTTGCGATAATTTGCCTTATTTTTTTAAGTTGATGCAACTCTTTTTTTTTTTTTTTTACAGAGATATATTATTATATCTGTAAAAGGCTATGTTGCATTTTTTACATAAAATTACTGTATAATTAACAAATATATTTGTTTTTTTCTACCATGATTTTGGTAAAAAAAAATACGTTGTCTAATGTAAAATTTAGGGTTACAAAACCAGTATACCGTATTGTCTTTTACAGATTCCACATTTTTTTCACGGTATATTCCTGGCAACCACAGCTGCCGGTATTTTACTGTAAATTTGACAGTTTAATCTGTATATCAGTATCTGAATTCTAAAATAAAAAATACTATCAATTTTATTGTCTTTTACTGCTGATATTTGCTGTTTTTAAATGGTATTTACTGGTGGTATTATTACGGTGGACCCTATTTTTTAACATCTTGCTTCTGTAAATATGGATGTTTTTGTTTGCTTAAAAATCTACAGATTTATACTTATACCCAAAAGATGTAGTTTTACTCAAATAATACCGTAAAATCTATGGTTTTCAGACATTTTCAACATTACAATATTTAATTGTAAAATGTATGCATATTTATTTGTTTTCACAGAAAATATTTCTAATTTCAACATTTTATTACAGTAAAAAACAAAGTTTTATCCAGTCTCACAATTAACGGTTATTCAATCTATTTAATAAAGTAAAAGGAAGTTTTTGGTTTTACGCTCCATTACCGTTGGAATTTGACGGTGTTTTGCTGTATATTTTACTGACTTTTTTTACAGTGTACAAACAGAGCGCTTGACCCACCTGTACAGTGTTCTCTCTGCTGATGCGTCTGTTCTCTCCTCTTTGCGTCTGTCTTTATGTCTATGGCCTCTGTTAAAACTCTGTTTACAGACTTTGTAATATTTCCAAATATTTCCAGGGGTGACGCAATATTTCTTAGGCGGAGCAAGATACACAGATGTCCAGTCTGTCTCGGCCTACATGCGTTCCTTCCATATAAACTGTGAATGCTCTCTATATCCCAGTTATTTGAGACAAAGAGTTAGCAGGCTAATTAATAGAAACATGATTATAAATAGATCCCTTGTCATTTGAGATTTGAGATTGGGAACATGTATGAAAAAATATTTATTTGTCAAACATCAGTGATTTTCTGTAAATCTGTGCCATTTACGGAAGCTTCTGGGAGTTGATTTTACAGCAGTTTTCGCCTCTGGCTCATCAGGACTGTTGGGCTTTTCTTCTACTTTTTTTTCTCTGATTTTATTGTTGTTGGCAATGTTGCAAAGTTTACTTACTATATCTATATATATATATATATATATATATATATATATATATATATATATATATATATATACAGTATATATGTTGGTATTTTGCATGCCGGGTGATTTTATTCCTATTATTGGAACAAATAAACAAAACAAACAAAAAAAAAAAAAATAGAAAAGATGGCATGTAGTTGGGGGAATCCCCATCTCCCCTCCCCCTTTACTGAACAATGTGTAAATGTCATTTGGTGTTTTATACTTGTAAAACCAACATCTTTTTTCTAACATCTGAATAACAATGTACAAACCTGAAACAACAGAATAAAGCTCCGAGAATGAGTTACATTTACAAAAAAGGTAGGAAATGTGCACACTTTTAAATCGACACCTGCCATGGTGTTTCTTATTTGTCTGTGATTCTGAGTGTGTCCTAAACCGATGAGGGGTGGAGGAGATCTTAACACTCAGTATACAGTAAAAAAACTGCTACATGGATCTATTACTTATTTACATGTTCTGTGTCATTCTATTAATAGGCAAAACATGACAGCGACTGTGTAGATGTTTCCTGTTACACATACACACATTTGATCAGCTAATCTCCAGTGTGTCAAAATACATCTACAAAAGTTATATCGCTTGTGGCTTCTTTTCTTATTATGATTTTCCATGTATATATTTAAGATTTTTTTTACCAATTCAATTTAATTTCATTATTCACAAGATTTTTTTTTTTCAGTATCATGTGGATGTTACCCTTAAATCCTGTTTTTGTATGTGTAACCTTATTTAGAACAGATATAACATTTCAGATTTAATTCAAATCAATTGAGATGTTGCAACATTCAACATTAGTAGGTTAGAGTTTATTCAGTGCTTGTATGTGTCCACGTCTGAGTAGAAAGGAGATGGGCAAACAGAGGTTTCACTTCCTTGACGTAACCAGCAGAAGCTATAGTTAGACTTGTAGTCACTCACACTAAAGATAAAGTACCAACCAACACCAGTCTTATTTATCTGAATGACGAAAATGGACTTTAAGAGTTTGAAGAAAACTTCAAGTCACCTGCATTGTTCTCGGTAAATGAGACATTTTTACACTTTCTAAGAGTAGCTAAAAGAGATTTTGTGTGTTTGATCATGAGTTGGACACACTATAATGTGCTGTTTCAAGTGATGTCTTGTTACACAAAATACATCCTTATTCAAGATTCTTTATTGTCACTGTACAATTATAGTGACATTTGAGCAATCCTAACAGTGCAGTCACACGTAACATAAACATCAGTAACACATAGAAGAAAAAGAAAAAGTATGTTACAATACAAGACAAACAATACACAAAACAATACAAACAAGGCAACAGTGCAAAGTTAAGACTTATCTGCAATACAGTCAGTAATAACCGGTTTGCTGTTTAACAATACAAAACAAAGACAGCACCAACAAGGCGATGCAAATTTAAGCCTTATTTAATATCGTATTGCACACATTACTGCACAGTTGGCACATAACAGAAAAGATGTACATGTTGCATTGTTTGTATTCTAAAGGCTCCAGTGAGTGGACACATATTGCATAGGAATGTTGCACAATAATATCGCACACTATGAAGAGGTTAGTGTAACAGAATGTAAACAGAACTTAATAATATAAAGTGTGAACATTTACATAGTGAGAGCACACTGAGGTATACAGGGGGTATTAACCTGTGTAGGTTGAGATATAAATAGCCCCAACAGAAAGACAAACAGTATTTGTGTATGCCGGCAATGTTCAGCTCCCATACAATGCTTGGGTAAAAGCTGTTCTTGGGTCTACTGGTCCACACTTTGATGGACTTACAATGTTTACCAGAGGGCAGCAGTTCAAACAGTTGATGTTAAAGGATGGGAAGGATCCTTTAAAATGTTTGCTGCCCCAGAAGTGTTAAGTTATTTTAAGGAAGCCAGAGGGCAACCAATGATTTTTGTGCTGAGTTGATCACCCTCTGGAGAGCTTTCTTATCTGCCACTGAGCTGCTAGCATACCATGTGGAGATGGAGTAAGTTATCACACTGTCAATGGAACGGTGATAGAAGGACACTAGCAGCTTCTTTTTCAGGTGGTTCTTCCTGAGAATCTGTAAGAAATAGAGTTGCTGCTGTGCCTTTTTGACAGCTGCTGGGGTTTGTGCTCCAGGAGAGATCTTTAGCAATGTTTGTGTACAGGAATCTGAAGGCTGAAACTGTCTGGAAGGCTGGCTTTGATGTACTGCTGCATCTGCTTCTCAAAGCACTACATTGTAACTGGGCAGAGTGCGATAATCATCAAGGCCACTAATGGATGTTTTCTTTGGTAGTGGGATAATTGTTGCTGACTTCAGACAGGTAGGGATGGTGGCTGTTGACAGGGACAGGTTGAAAAGCTTTGTGAAGACAGCAGAGAGCTGGTCTGCACACTCCTGAGTACTCTTTCGGTTACTCCATCTGGGCCTGTGGCCTTCCTTGGGTTAATAACCCTGAGCACACCCCTCACCCTGTGTTCCTGCACTATGAATGGAGGTGCATGCCCATTGAGGGTGGGTGTGGATAGTGGGAGTACTCTGTCTCTCTCACTTCAAAGTCACTTCAAAATCCCCTTCGGTGATGTGAATTGCATCAGGATGGACAGTCTGATTTTATAGCAAGTAGCTTTGAGCTGTGTTGGCATTAGCATCTGGTGGGATGTAAACAGCTGTAACAATAACAAAGGTAAACTCCAGAGGTGGATAGAAGGACGTGCATTTAACAGTTAAGTACTCCAAATCGGGAGAACAGTGACTACCAATGATGTTGCATTGGTGCACCAGTCATCATTTATGTAGATGTAGAGCCCACTGCCCTGGGTTCTACCAGAATATTTGTTTTTGTCCCAATGTAATGCTGTCTGCCTGGCTAACTCCATAGTGGTGTCAGGTATGTGTGGGTTCAGCCATGCCTCTGTTATCAAAATAATGCAGCAGTCCTAAATGACGTTGTTTGCAGCGATCTGCATAAACTTTAAGCAATCAGATTTTGCAGTTGTAACTCTTTTAACTTTATGCAACTTTTATTAGCGAGTGATCTGGCATTTGTTAGAAATACACTCAGAAAAGGTGGTTTGTGTTAAGGCCAATAACAGACAATGGAGAGCTGTGTGTCCTGGCCATCTCCTCCATTCTGTTACTCCAGAAATTTGCTTGTAACTTCTTGATTAAGATATCTAATCAGCTGTAATTGTGATTCGCCAGACTGGTCTTAACAATTATGAGTAGACAATTAAACAAAACCATAAGAGTAAAGCACTGAACGGGAGAGCATAAAGCCATGTAAAGCCGCTGCGTCCATGCGCACCACAATCTTGTACTGACTCAAACAGGTCAATTAGGGAAATATAATGCATGCATCCTGAGATAAACTTGGATATTGTGTTCACAATGCAGGTCACTACAGGCCTTTGTTGAAAATGTTATTATTTCCACTAAAGGCTTTGACAAAATAATTTCTCTGGACAAGTTTTTGTCAGAAATCTCTCTAGATGAACCATGTTACAAAGTTACAAAGCTCAAATTGCTATTTAAAGGGAGATATTTCATTTAACATAAATTACATTTCAAAAACTACAACAAATAACTCGTTTAGACTACAACACATATTCCAGGATTTGTGATAAAACAAATATCGACGAATGGGACGAGACCTGGTTGAACTGCACTAGAGAAGACAATGAGTGTTATCACTATGCTGGAGATAAACTAGCTTTCCCAAGACGGACAAACTTAGAATCAAATTGATTTGATTTTGACGATATATTTACAACTGAAGCTCGCAGCAGGCGACTATGGTAAGGGGCATGACATCACAACACACAGAGCTGATCTTCGAGATGCTGTAGATTCTTCCAGATCCTACAAACATTCCTCCTTTAAACCAGCTGAAGTTCAGAGCAGGAGGGTTTGAACACTGAGACACTTTTTGGTGCATCTATGAGATAAACTTGGATATTGTGGATAAACTTGGATTTCCTCCCTGACTGCGGGTGTCGCTGTTAGACAGTGTTTTCTCTGCTAACTGTTGGCCTTGCTGGAGCTGATCGGCTGTTTTTTTTTTTTTTTTTTTTTTTTTTCTCTAGAATCTCTATCTTACTATCACTCTCTGTTTTTTTAAAGTGATAAAAAATAACTTAATTCACACCATATTTCTGATAATATCAATCAATCTTATCAGATTAATTTTGATCATTACATTTATTCATTTAGCAGACGCTTTTATCCAAAGCGACTTACAATTGCTATATATGTCAGAGGTCGCACGCCTCTGGAGCAACTAGGGGTTAAGTGTCTTGCTCAGGGACACATTGGTGTCTCACAGTGGATTCGAACCTGGGTCTCTCACGCCAAAGACGTGTGTCTTATCCACTGCGCCAACACCACACCATCATTCACTTTCATTTTATATACGTGAGTGCAGTACCCCAGCTAGAATTTTTTTGTTCTAAAAATGTTCTAAGAACATTCCCATGGATTGTTCTAACAATGTTTTTAGCAGGTAGTTTTATTTTTGTTCCCAGAACGTTCTCTCAAAAGATAGGATAACGTTCTCTAAAAACATTCAAAAAATGTTTATTAATAACATTATTAGAACATTATCCCCTAACATTCTAATTAAGATTTAAGCATATGTTTAGATGTTGGATGTCTGTTTAAAAGTAATAGTTTGGTTTGATGTCACCATAATGGTGGTAAGTGTTCACGTTAGTTGTGAAATTTGACACATACTTGTCAGTGATGTTCTTTAGCTGCTGTAATCTTTATTATAGCAAAAACAGCAAGAGAACATGTGGTCAGACGACTCCAGTTGCTTGCAATTGATTAATACAACACATATGCGGTCTGGCTGCCTGTTTTCTCCCAATATAATGTATAATGCATATTATTTATTAAAACAGCCTAATGGCTCAAGTGCCTGAGAGCCAGTTGCATTTAAAGCAGATTATTACAAGCATTTAAAAACAAATAGAAAATTGTCATACAAAGATCGAGATTTAGTGTATGAATCTCAACAATGGTGACATGCTTCATGCTGCAATGTATTCTGGGTACACCATGCAAAACTCATCCGTGGCACCCAGAATGCATTGCGGCATGAAGCTTGTCACCATTGTTGAGATTCATACACTAATTATTAAGGTCTCTGTGTGTCTAAACAGTCTCTAGTTCATTAACAATGTAATTTTTGTAAAGAACAGACAACATAAAATATGAGTTTATAGAATCTTATGCACTGCATCTGCTATAGTCTCTAATATAACATTAATAGCTTAGATTCAACTCCAGATAAAACCAGTTGATCAGATCAATACGTGAAAAAAGTTTTAATATCAGCAATAACCAACATCACCTGACGACGGATTTCTCGCACTGCTTTTGCTATGACAAATATAGTTATAGCGATTAAATGAACCGATACACTGAAAAAGAGTCATACTGCCTAAGTACCGATCACCATAATGGTGACGTCAAACTAAACTATTATTTTCAATAAACCCTCAACAACTCTGTTAATCTCAATAAGAACTTTTTTACACGTATGACAGAAATAAATCTTGTTTATAATAAGTGCAGTTGGTAATACTGTTTTTGGAGTTATTTACGCTAGAGTTTGACACCAAACAGAGGTTGGGTTTTCACTTTCAACCAACATTTTGACTTCTGAGCAATGTAAGTTCACATCTAGTGTGATGGGAAGCTTTATTAGAATGTTAGAGAATAATGTTGTAACAATGCTATCAATAAACGTTTTTAGAATGTTTTTCGAGCATGTTATCCTAACTTTTAGCAGAACATCCTGGGAACTAAAATAAAACTAGCCGCTGAAAACGTTCCTAGAACATTACAAATTTCTAGGTGGGATACCTGCATCACTTTTGCAATCGTTAGCTTGTCAACTCTTCTCTCAGTTAATGGCTGTGAGTTTCTGTACCAGATAAATGTTGCTCTGTCAGTCAGAGTGCAGCTGCTTTTACATGTCAGACTGACATTATGACCCTCTGTCACTCTCTCAGGAGCCTCCACCTGAAGATCTGAACACAACACACACATTATATCTAGTGCTGCTGTCATACACTGATTATTATTCAACATAATGCACAGAAGAAGAGCTCAGCCTCATGAAAGTCACCTGTGACAGTAAGAGTCACTCCTGGATAACCAGTCCATTTTCCATCAGGTTTATCAGTGATGAATCTGAAACAGTACACGTGTTGGTCCTTCTGTGTCACATGAGTTCTTTAGTGCACAGATGTGTGAATATCTGAACCAGGAAATCAGCCATGAACAACATGCTGCACTATCATATAATGGAAAAACAAGACTAAGAAAAGTATTTAATAAGGACCCAATTGGAGTTCTTTGGTTTCTACTTTTTCATCTCAAACCTCATCTATATGGTAGTGAACTCCTTTGACAATATTTAACATTTGAACACTTACTTCCCAGAACATGAGCCAAAAATATTCACAATCTTGTGTTAGACAGATTGTTGGTCCAATCAGATGCGCTGAACAATGAACACGTCCCTAACCACATGACACTGAGCAGCAAATAACAGAAGACTACTGGATATTTATAAAACGCCCTTTGACGTTTCTCACCTAAATTTCCTGTTTAAAGGGAAATATGTGAGAACAGGACAGAAGAAAGTGCTCATCAGCCGCTCATCGTGAGGTCTTAAATAAAACCATCAGAGAGTTTGTAATGTGAATGTAACAGAGACTCACCGTGAATCATGAGCAGAAAGATCAGAGGAAGACGAGGAGCCATTCTGACCAACATCAGCGTCAAATATATCTATAATACAGCATTAATCAGCACTTATACACTCATGAACAGTACATCTACATCTCCCTATTCTTAACATTTCTCACGTTAAGACTCGTATGTTATATGAGCAATAATCATCAGTTTTCATTGAAGTATGAGTGCGTTTGTCTTACCGTGTTGAAACTCTAGTTTTATCACATGTACTTTTAGCTCTAGGATGACATATTATTTGTGGTTAACACTATATTAATACCCAGCAGTGGAAACAACAGTGTCCCTCCCTCAACAAGTGAACAACATTACTGGACTAAAACACACATATGCACATGTACTTATACACATTAGTGTTGATGTCTGGAGCAGGAGATGGTGACCTCTGGAAGTAGTTTTAGGATTTGAAAATGACATGACATCCAGCCAAGTATTGTGATCCATAGTCAGAATTCATGTTCTGCATTGAACCCATCCAAGGTGCACACACACACACACACACACACACACACACACACACACACACACACAACACAGCAGTGAGAGTTTTCTTTTTTTTCAGTCTCATGTCGATGTTACCCCTAAATCCTGTTTTTGTATGTGTAACCTTATTTAGAACAGATATAACATTTCAGATTTAAATCAAATCAATTGAGATGTTGCAACATTAAACATTAGTAGGTTAGAGTTTATTCAGTGCTTGTATGTGTCCACGTCTGAGTAAAAAGGAGATGGGCAAACAGAGGTTTCAGTTACTTGACGTAACCAGCAGAAGCTATAGTTAGACTTGTAGTCACTCACACTACAGATAAAGTACCAACCAACACCAGTCTTATTTATCTGAATGACGAAAATTGACTTTAAGAGTTTGTAGAAAACTTCAAGTCATCTGCATTGTTCTCGGTAAATGAGACATTTCTCTACACTTTCTAAGAGTAGCTAAAAGAGATTTTGTGTGTTTGATCATGAGTTGGACACACTATAATGTGCTGTTTCAAGTGATGTCTTGTTACACAAAATACATCCTTATTCAAGATTCTTTATTGTCACTGTACAATTATAGTGACATTTGAGCAATCCTAACAGTGCAGTCACACGTAACATAAACATCAGTAACACAGAGAAGAAAAAGTATGTTACAATACAAGACAAACAATACACAAAACAATACAAACAGAAAAGATGTACATGTTGCATTGTTTGTATTCTAAAGGCTCCAGTGAGTGGACAAATATTGCATAGTAACTCAAGAACGAGTCAGTCGTTCATTCATTATCTGACTCGGTTCAGTGTTCCTCTTCAGTGTTCAGTGTTCCTGTAGCTCAATTGGTAGAGCACTGGGCAAACAAGCGCAAAGTTGGGGGTTTGATTCCCCGGGAAAACATGATATGTAAAAATTGATAGCCTGAATGCACTGTAAGTCGCTTTGGATAAAAGCATCTGCTAAATGCATAAATTTTAAATTAAAAATGTTTGATTTAATTTTAAATTTAATCTTCAGTTCTCTCTTCACATCAGTTCAGTCAGTGTACTGTTAGAGTAAATGAATTACTCCGGGATATTGGTTTGTTTTAACTCAGAGGGAGTGTCAGCCACATTAAAAAGTTAACAGCTTAAGTCATTTGTGGATTAATGCGTATTGGAGACGCACACCATTTAAAATGATTCAATTCGATTTGGTGAACTGGTTCAAAAAGATCCGGTTACATCGAATGATTCGTTTGCGAACCCGATATTACAAACTGCTTTGTTTTGAACTCTCTCTCACAACAGAGAAGACAATCCTGAATAAAGTGCTATTTTTGCACCAAAATGTATTTTCGATGCTTCAAAAAATTCTAACTGACCATCTGATGTCACATGGACTACTTTGATGATGTTTTTCTTACCTTTCTGGACATGGACAGTATACCGTACATTCAGTTTCAATGGAGGGAATTTTATAAATATATTAAGCAGCAAAACTGTTTCCAGCACTGGTAATGAATCAATATATTATAATTATTTTATGAAGGATGATGACTCTGAAAACTGGAGTAACATCAGCTAATGAAAATTCAGATTTGCTTCACTGAATTAAATTATATTTAAAATATATAACGTATTAAATATGCTTAATAAATGAATTCATTTAGCAGACGCTTTTTTATCCAAAGCAACTTACAGAGCATTCAGGCTATCAATTTTACTTATCATGTGTTCCCAGGGAATCGAACCCCCAACCTTGCACTTGATATCGCAATGCTCTACCAATTGAGCTACAGGAACACTAAATAAACAATCTCTGACATGGAGAGGAGTGAAACTCCTAACATGACCGCGAAGTTACCGAACACCTGAATATAACGAACCAAATGCACATTGACTGATCTTCTTCTATCTGTTCTGCAAAATGTAAACAAATGTATATTTCTGCAAGTGTAAATATTGTGGAAATATCAATATTAATTGTGTCTAGGCAAAGGCATTCCCCCTTTGAAGAGAGGTAACACGTGTTTGGAGGGTATTTATTTCATACTCTGTGACAGCTTATTTATTGTAAAAAATTATACATATAAAGGTGCATCTCAATAAATTAGAATTTTGTGGAAAAGTTCATTTATTTCAGTAATTCAAATCAAATTGTGAAACTTGTGTATTAAATAAGTTCAATGCACACCGACTGAATTAGTTTTTGTCTTTGGTGCTTTTAATTGTGATGATTTTGGCTCACTTTTAACAAAAATCCACCAATTTACGATCTCAACAAATAAGATAAGACCAATAAAAAAATAAAATAAATAATAAATAATGAATTGGTGGCCCTCTGGAAGTATGTTAATTTACTGTACATGTACTCAATACTTGTAAGGGCTCCTTTTGCTTGAATTACTGCCTCAATTCGGCGTGGAATAGAGATGATCAGTTTGTGGCACTGCTGAGGTGGAATGGAATCTAGTGTTGGGCGATATGGTAATTTTTCAAATTGTCATATCATCAGCCCGTGAGATCGATGATAAGAGACAGACTCTTTGATCTTGATATAGCATAATTATTTGGTATTTTAAACTGTGCAGGTGCGTGAGTGAGAGCCTATGGAATCACCAATAATAAAAAATAATAATTTCAAACATACTGATAAACAAACGTTAAATATAAAAATACTGTATAAAACAGCTATTTCATATATAGTTGGACGCAACTGTAATATCGGGCGTCCTGTGACAAATCTGCCGCATCTGCACACTGAAGTTATCAGTCTAAATGATCTGCAAAATCAGTCAACGGAGAAAATCGATAGTAGCTTTATTAAAGTATAACAGTTTAACACTTATATTGGACAAAAAAGGACACGTTAAATATAAAGTTTTCAAAACAGGTAAATTCATATATTTGGAGTAAAGTTCAATTGATCCAGTGCATCAGTCATAAAGCGCCCCATGACGAGCTCGTCGCACCGCCACAGGAACAAGAATACCCCCTCGTGTGTGAAACGGTGTGCTGAAGTGAAATAGCTGGGCAGTTTGATAGCAGAGTTATAATAGGCCGCCCTATAAAAATAAAAATAATAATAGTTATTATTATTACTACAATGGCCCAACACCAGCAGCAGATGACATTGTTGAAAAGCAATACATATTATTAAGAATATTAAGGCAATATTAAGAAGATTTGGCATTTTCAATTAATTTAGACCTGTTACATTCTTCTTATTAAGCCTATTATTATTATTATTATTATTATTATTATTATTATTAGATAAGGCCTACTTTTATTATTCAATTACAATTAATTTGCCCTGCAATAATAACTGACACACTGTGATGATAAGAAAAGATTTGGCTATTATGGCCACAATAAAAATATTAAGGGAATAATTCAAGGCAGTTATATCAGCTGTTCACTGGAATTACTCTTGCGCAAAGTTACACACACTTGTCTATCATTCAGGTCTCCGCCCACAAATCAATATGTAAAATGTTTGCTGTGTGTCCAAAACACTACATCCTCTTCTTTTTATTCTGAATTTGAAAAAGAAAGAAAGAAATAATTGAATGATTATATTTTTAATACAGGCATCAAGAACATTAGTCATGAGAAGAGGCTAATATGTATTTTTTCATTATCTAGTGCAGAGGTTCTCAACTCTAGTTCAGCTCCAACCCAACCTTGACCAAACCCACTGCCAGTAACTTTCTAGTGATCCTGAAGAGCTTGATGAGCTTGCTCAGGTATGCTTGAATAGGATCGGAGCTAAACCTCTGCAGGAAAGGCGACCTAAAGATCCAAAATTGAGAGCCCTGATCTAGTACTGTATGTGATCCTACTTACTGGAATATTTTCATACACAGAAGAGTTCAGTTCAGGTTTACAAACATCAGGGCCACGTAGAACAGCCTTTATGAATGAAGAGACAACATAAAATCAGAACGGTGTTATAGAAATTTCTGTACAACAGACATGGAAGAGAAGACAATGCTGAATAAAGTCGTAGTTTTTGCTATTTTTGGACCAAAATGTATTTTCAATGCTTCAAAAAATTCTAACTGACCCTCTGAGGTCACATGGAGTACTTTGATGATGTTTTTATTACCTTTCTGGACATGGACAGTATACCGTACACACAGTTTCAGTGGAGGGGCTGATCTTAAAGGGGCTATATCTTAAACTGTGTTCCAAAACGGAGGTCTTACGGGTTTGAAACAACATGAGGGTGAGTTATTAATGACATAATTTAGATTTTATAAGATACAATTTTATAAGATTTTAATAAGACATTTGCTATTTTCACAATGATATTGAAGAGTGTTTAATTTCCTTAGGCTACAACTGAAGAGAGTTTAGTCTTTTGTAGGAAAACCTCTGCTAAAACACCTACCATTTCATTGGCATAAACAGGTTCATTCAATTCATTATTGCAAGATTTGTGCCGGTCATGATGAGGTCCCGAATGATTGACCTTTGCCATTAAAAAAAAGAATAGGTAGAGAATAATTAATGTCTGTAATCATCTCAAGAGATAAAGCCACAAATTCAGACTTTCAGTGTTTGAGTTCAATAACCTGATCAGTAAATTACTAATAATCGAATTAATATCCTCACCTGAGCTTTATTTCTCTTTTTCATCCACCTTTAAAGACAATGATTTGATACAATTACAGCCAATCACAACTCGATTTGATGATGATTTGATGAACAATTTGATGTTAGTTTAGACATGTGATCAGTATCACACACACACACACACACACACACACAAATCTTACCAAATCAGCAATATTGTTATTATAACTGCAGCTCCACAAACCACTCCAGCAGATATGTACAAAATCACCAGACGTCCTGTAACAAAGACAACAGAGTAAAATATCTGGACAGATTCACTTCAGAAAGAGTAATATATGAGCTGTTCTACCTTTAACAGTGACAGTAACAGCGTCTGATCTCTGAGATCCATGTTGATTGTGAGCCTCACAGTAGAAGCGTCCACTCTGTAGTGCACTGAAACTCTGTCCAGATCCAACAGCTGAGCTTTGATTCTCCTTAAACCAGCTGAAGTTCAGAGCAGGAGGGTTTGAATCACTGCTGCAGATCAGAGTCACTGAATCTCCCTCCACTATTACACCAGATCCACTTATAGACACTGACACATTCCTGGGAGGATCTAAAACAGACACAAAAAAAGTATAGTTACAAATATAAAACCTTTTTTTTAAGTACTAATGAGTCTGTACTCACAGGAGACATTGAGCTGAGCAGCAGGAGAGATGTAAGTGTGTCCATGTAGAGCACAGCTGTATCTGCCTGCATCCTCTCTTCTGACTGACTGCAGCAGGAGTTGATTGTTTCTGTCTCTTCTCTCAGTTAATGGCTGTGAGTTTCTGTACCAGATGAATGTTGCTCTGTCAGTCAGAGTGCAGCTGCTTTTACATGTCAGACTGACATTATGACCCTCTGTCACTCTCTCAGGAGCCTCCACCTGAAGATCTGAACACAACACACACATTATATCTAGTGCTGCTGTCATACACTGATTATTATTCAACATAATGCACAGAAGAAGAGCTCAGCCTCATGAAAGTCACCTGTGACAGTGAGAGTCACTCCTGGATCACCAGTCCATTTTCCTTTTGTGTCATTAGTGATGAATCTGAAACAATACATGTGTTGGTCCTTCTGTGTCACATGACTCAGTCTGATGGTGCAGTTCTGCTGTTTGTCTCCCAGATACTGAAGCCTCTGACTGTATTCAGGATCCTCAGACAGATCTGGAGACTCTTTACACTTTACAGGGTTTTTGGTCCAGAACACTTTCTCAATCTTATATCCAGTAGGGTATGTATAAGTGCAGTTCATTATCACTGATGAGTTCTTTAGTGCACAGATGTGTGAAGGATTGTAACTCACACCCCAACCTTTTTCACTGAAAACATCTGAAATGAGTTTTGTTTTATTTAAACAAATACTACAATTAATATCAATATTTGTTAAGTAAAACAACATTAAGATAATTTTGGCATTACATTACAGTTTTTTTCTATTCACAACTGGAGCTACATGTGCAAAACTCTAACTACAGTCTGCACTACCAACCGTCACCTGAGCTAAACAGTTCACATCACCTGCAAAACTCATTCCAAGCAACACAACTCTTAACACATGGCTCAAAACAGGCTCAGAGCATCCAAACACTACACACAACCCTCACTGAGATAACACACACTGTCACTCAGAACACACCGAGAGGAGAAACACTAGCATCAAACACCAATACACATTTAACAAATTTCCTAAACTCTTAACACACCAACACACCTAAAACACACAATTGGCAAAACGGTTAATTTCATGCTCAAAATCACACATTGTAAACTAAACTCCAAATCTAATTTTCAAAATACAATAATACACTAACACAATACACTATGTCTACCAAAACACTGCAAACATGTTTCAAAATCAAATAATTATTCAAAACACTAACACATGTTCTCTTCCAACAGGAACATTTAGTCAATCATAACACAATGACAAAAAAAACACTATCATCAGCTGAAATTACAGAAACTGCATTATTTTATGTGACAGGTCTGCCCTTATACAATGGACAGTACAGTATATTGTATTGATCAGAGATTGTGTTTTGCACTGTAGTTTCTTTTGAAGCCTCTCTACATTTTTGTTTTGTTGGGTTTAGTAAATGCATGCATTTTGTCACAAAAAATGAATGACCATCTCAGAGTAGCTTTATAGAATGTACAGTTACAGTTCTAAAAAAAAGACAGAGACAGAATTGGTGCAGTAAAGACTTTATTTGCAAAAGGACATTACTGCAAGATATACAAACAGAAAAAGCACCGGAATAATAATTAAAAAAAACAAAGTAAACTTCTAATCTGCCCGGTCTTCTGCATTTGGCCACATGTTCTCATCCACATCACACCTGATATCTTCTCTGGCAAGGCATCGTGGGAAGAATCTTTTTGCATGCCTTATCCACCCCTGGCAGTGTTCAGCTGTGATGTCTTGGCATGCAGCATCCATTGCATCCAGGAGGGACATTTGGTCATGTGGGCGATGGTCAAAAACCTTCCATCTCCAGGATGAGAAAAACTCCTCAATGGGGTTGAGGAAAGGGGAGTAAGGAGCAAGGAAAAGGGACACCATCCTAGGATGGGCGTCAAACCATGCTGTGACTGCACGGGAATGGTGGAATGCCACATTGTCCCATGTGATCACATATATTGGCAAGTGGTCTCCCACCTGTCCCCTTTCTACCTCTGGCACCAATCTTTCGTGCAGGTCTTCTAAAAATAGGAGAAGGCGGTCGGTGTTGTAGGGGCCAATCTCACATTTATGCAGGAGTGCACCATTGTTGGAGATTGCGGCACACATGATGATGTTGGCTCCTCTCTGGCCCGGCACGGTAACTGTGGCCCTTTTGCCAATTATGTTTCTCCCACGGCGACGCCTTTTCGCCAAGTTGAAGCCAGCCTCGTCAACATAGATAATTTCATGTGGGACTTGATTGGCCTCCAACTCCATGACTCTCTGAAAGTAATTAGACACAGTGTATGTACATGCTGTGCTGTACTGTATATCTACTGTATGTCCTAATGTACTCCAGGTTTATAGAGTAGTTTACTGCAAAACACACTGTGTATAGTACAGTAATGACTGTATTGCATAACCTTACCTGGACGTATTGGTGACGGAGTTCTTTGATGCGCTCACTGTTCCTTTCAAAAGGAACTTTGTATAGTTGTTTCATTAGGACTCTGTGTTTAGCTAGAGTCCGAGAAATGGATGTTATGCTGATTGCTGCAATGTTCCCAAAGACAAGGTTGTCCTCTACAACTCTGGACTGAATGTCCTTCAGTTTTATTTCATTGTCAGCAATCACCATGTTGACAATAGCAAGTTCCTGTTCTTCATTCAGGAGCTTTCCTCTGCCCCCTGAGGGAGGTAGACGTTGAATCCTTAGAGGAACAAAATACAGTTACATATTAGAGACCGGAGGCATACAGTCACTCTAATACTGTAAATGGTAATATTACAGTATTTACAGTACACTTTGCTGTAGGAGAAGCAATATCCTACCTGTTGGTTTCTCTGAAAATACGGACAATGGATGCCATTGTGTCCCGGCTGAGATTTGGTTGTACTCGTTCACCAGCCTCTCTATATGATAGCCCATGGTTTATGACATGGTCAATGATAGTTGCTCTTATTTGATCAGTTACCCTAGCTCTGGTCCTTCTTTGAGTGCCACCACGCATTCTAACTCCTCTCCCTCGCCCCACTCCTCTGTCTCGTCCTTGTCCTCGCCCCACTCCTCTCCCTTGTCCTTGGCCTTGTCCTTGCCCCACTCCTCTCCCTTGTCCTTGCCCCACTCCTCTCCCTGGTCCTTGTCCTTGTCCTCGCCCCACTCCTCTCCCTTGTCCTTGGCCTTGTCCTTGCCCCACTCCTCTCCCTTGTCCTTGCCCCACTCCTCTCCCTGGTCCTTGTCCTTGTCCTTGCCCCACTCCTCTCCCTTGCCCTTGTCCTTGCCCCACTCCTCTTCCTTGTCCTGGTACTCGTCTTCCTCTCCCTCTTGCAGGCATTCTTTCTTTCTTTCTTTCTTTCTTTCTTTCTTTCTTTCTTTCTTTCTTTCTTTCTTTCTTTGTGTTGCTCTATATTGTTTCTTTTCCACACAAGATCAGCCCAAAGAGTCCTCTTTTAGAACATATGATCATGTGATTGAAAGAACCTCAACACCTGAGTGTGCCTCCTAGATGGGAATCAGCTGTGATTTATATATTTGCATAACTTCAATAAGCTGTTTCTCATTAGCAATGGAATAAAATACAGGAAATATATTTGTGTTTCAATTCACAATATGAACAGCTGTTTACCTTGACTTTAGCCTGTAAGGTTAGGTTTAGAACATGGTGTTATCTGTTCTGACATACAGTGTTAAATCATTGGTAAATTTGGCAGTAAATATCCATTGTTTTGGTCTTGTTTGAGCTTGTGTGTAAAAGAAGTTCAAGCATTTTAAATTTGTGTTAATTGTATGCATTTTGTGTTAAAGCAACAAGAAATGTGTTAATAGTATAGCTTACACAGGCGGATGTAGTGCTAACTGTGTTAAGAGTTTTGGAAAATTGTTAAAAGTATTGAAAAATCTGTCATAGCAATCGTAAAAAACTGTAATGAGAAAAAAGGTAAAACTAAAACTACATACTGTAATTCGAACAAATAATTTTCAGGGCTAATCCTGAAATTGCAATCAGCAGTGTTTGAAAGGCAGAAGGCTGAAATCTATTTTGTTTTGAATGTGTGGTTCACAGTTTTGACAGCAGTGTGTTAGCATTTGAACAAAGTGCTGTAAATCCACAGTGTTGTGCAGGTTGTGGTTAAAGTCATGGAATAAGTGTGTAGAGTTTTGAAAACTGTGTTCAAGCAATGAAAAACGAACTAGAGTTTGGTCCACATGAACTGCTGCTGTGCAGACTGTAGTTAGAGTTTTGCACATGTGACTCCAGTTGTGCTCACTGTCGTTTAGCAATCGAAAAAAACTGTAATAAGGAAATCACTGGATAGACATAACAAAGACACACTTCATGTGGGACTTTATGCTGGTAGTAGGAACATGTCTTTTGTCATTCCGTTTTTTAAATAGTCAATGGAACTAAATTAACACGTTAAACACTCTTGAGACATAAACAGCATGCTGTACTATTATAGACTGACGAAAATAAAAGCACATACAAGTGTTTCAAAACTCACTGTGAATCATGAGGAGAAAGATCACAGGAAGAAGAGGAGCCATTCTGACTGACATCACCATAGCAACAACTACAACACAGCAATTACAACATTCCAGCATGACTGAGATGAAACTGTGAGGTGGATATTTTACAAGAAAAATACTTTTCATTCTTTCTAACTCAAATTTTCATGTTCTTTGTAATTATTTTTTAAATATACAGGGGCGGAGCCAGGGGGTGGCCACCACTGACCTACCTTGGCCATCCTGCTCAAAACTGAAGGTTTTGTCCCCTTTTTCTTAATGAGAAATGCATGTATTAAGATGCAGAACCAAAGTATTTCTTAGCATCCACATCAAACAGGAAACTTTTCAGACGTGCACTTCGCCTCAGTGCCAGGCCTGTGTCAAATGAGCGCGGACAAAGTTCAGCAGCCAACTGAACTTCAGAAGAACAACAGTGAACTGTGGTGTGATGAGATGTTGTTAGGCTGTATGTCAGTAAAACAAACTTTGCTGTCCTGTCCACCATCTTACTGTGCTCACAGCACACACTCTTCAACAGTACGCAAATATGTGGCGCACTCTCTGATTGCGTCATCATAAATAAGCACACAAGAAACTATGAGCATACAACGTAGTTCTGTCGTCAGTTAAAGGGTAACTTCACCCCAAAATGAAAACCGTGTCATTATTCACTTACTCCCATGTCGTTCCAAACCTGAAAAAGCTGTTTGCCTTCAGAACACAATGTAATATATTTTGGATGAAAACCAAAATGACACTGTCCCATACACTTCTAGTAAATACTACACAAATTCTACACATCAAGTAAATAACAGTCAAGGTCCAGAAAAGGTATGAAAGTCATCATCGTAATACTTTACCTGCCATCAGATGTGCAATCTGGGTTATATGAAGCAATGGTAACATTTTTTGTTAGTGAGGAAAACTAAAATAACGACTTTATTCAACAATTCCTTTTTCAACAGTCTCCTCTGTGTCTCTCCATAGGTTGCTGACATGAGGATAAGTGATTAATGACAACATTTTCATTTTGGGTAGTATCCCTTTAAGTCATGAAATTACCAAAAAGGTGATTATTGCTGCAAACTGCATGCACGTATGTATGCGTTGCATTTCAGAACATCTCTCAAAGACATGTAGTAAAATATATTCTGCAATTCCAGATCCAAAAATAAGGCGATAGCTGATATGTCTTTTTTATTTATGTATTTGTAATTTAATGTAGGAAACATAAAAAAGTAAATGTGACCACAGTGCAATTATATTAGAAAATATGCACATTGTTTCCTCCATTCATTTGAAAAGTACAAGTGAAAATTAAATGTATAAATGACTCATTTTACATTCTGGTATTTATGTTCTGTTGACTTCTGGCCTTTTTCACATTCTTATCACTATCTGCATGTGTCATCCATGAGTAAGCAGTGTAGTAGACACAAGCTTTTATGGGTTTTGAGAACCAGAACCAAGCTAACTGAGCAATAAAGCTATAGTGAGCCCCTTTATTTAAATACCTGGAGGTGTGTAATAACACAAAAATGGTCATATTCACTCAGTATTACTTGATATAATACTTCACAAATATCTCAATTACAATTAAGTAGAAATTAATTGTACTCAGCTGTATTTTAGGCACTTAAATAATCTATTACTTTATAGTCAAACACATCTTTATATTGAAATATTGAAGATTTCTGTTCCACCCCAGACTGGTCGCTGGCCCCTCCCTGCCACCTCTATGAAAAACATCCTGGCTCCGCCACTGGAAATATACTAGCAAATTATCAGTGAAAATAGTTTGAAAGGAAACCCTACACCATTTTTTTTTCAGTCTAGTAACATTAATAATCAATTTGATAAAAAAAAAATAGTTCATACCTTAGCGCAGGACACCTCATCAGCTGAAAGGAAATTATACATGAGACATAAGGAAGGTTTACCAGCCTCATTTATAACCAGAGCTGCATCATTTCCTCCTCATTTCCTGTCTTAGTTACATTTTTTTTTACCTCTAGTAATGTAAAATGCTACATAAAAAATTATATTTCTATAGAATTATATTCTATATAATATTGAGGCATGACATTTCGTTCCACTGTATGTCCACACGTGTAGCGGAATGACAATAAAGCTCAACTTGAACAGCTCAGGCTGTAATTGTTTTTTTTTTTTTTTCAGCAGGGCTGTAAGTCCTCTTTGGGAGTGTCCTAAACCAGTGAGGGGTGGAGGAGATCTTAGCTCACTTACTGCTTAATATAGTCACCATTCACCACTGCTACATTTTTTCTATTATATTCTTTGTCAATCTATTAATATGCAAAACATAACAGGGACTGCGTAGATGTCTCTTATTACACATTCACACATCCGATCAGCAGAATCGGGAAAGTTTTATGGCTTGTGGCTTTTATTGCTTTTTATTATTTTTTATTGTATATATTTAAGATTTATTTAATCTTCCGTTCATCTTCGGAACACAGTTTAAGATATTTTAGATTTAGTCCGAGAGCTCTCAGTCCCTCCATTGAAAATGTATGTACGGTATAGATGCAAGAACCAGTTGCATTGGTTTTCGGATCACCAGTACACTGAACCGACCATTTCTGTCGGACACGTCTGATTCGAGAACCAAGAAGCTAATGATACTTCGCATGCATGATTCAGTGTGAAGCTGACTGACACACAGCGCATCTGAACCGAACTGGTTCTTTTGGTGATTGATTCTGAACTGATTCTGTGCTAATGTTATGAGCACGGGTAAACCGATGGCTTGAATAAAGGGCTATCATCGCCTATGATATCATTATGTCCAGTGCAAAAGCGCAAAAGAACCAGTGAACCGTTTTTTTCAACCAGTTTATTGAATCGAACTGTCTGAAAGAACCAGTTCGCGGAAAAGAACCGAACTTCCCATCACTACTGGTGATCCGAAAATCAATATAACCAGTTCTTGACTCGAGAATGAGTCAATCTTTCATTCGTTATCTGACTCGGCTCAGTGTTCATCTTCAGTTCTCTCTTCACAGCAGTTCAGTCAGTGTACTGTTTGAGTAAATGAATTACTCCGGGATATTGGTTTGTTTGAACTCAGAGGGAGTGTCAGCCACATTAAACAAGTTAACAGCTTAAGTAATTTGTGGAGTAATGCGTATTGGAGACGCGAACCATTTCAAACGATTCAGTTCGATTTTGTGAACTGGTTCAAGAAGATCCAGTTACATCGAATGATTCGTTCTCGAATCGGATATCACTACAATGCAGTGAACTCTCTCACAACAGACCGGAAGAGAAGACAATGCTGAATAAAGTCGTAGTTTTTGCTATTTTTGGACCAAAATTTATCTTTGATACTTCAACCAATTTTAACTGACCCTCTGATGTCACATGGACTACTTTGAATATGTTTTTATTACCTTTCTGGACATGGACAGTATACCGTACACACAGTTTCAATGGAGGGACTGAGAGCTCTCGGACTAAATCTAAAATATCTTAAACTGTGTTCCAAAGATAAACGGAGGTCTTACAGGTTTGGAACGACATGACGGTGAGTTATTAATGGCATAATTTTCCTTTTTGGGTGAACTAACCCTTTATCATGTGGATGTTACCCTTAAATTTGTTTTTGTTGGTGTAACCTTATTTAGATCAGAAATAACATTTCTGATTTAATTCAAATCAATTGAGATGTTGCAACATTAAACATTAGTAGAAAGGACAAGGTCAAGCAGAGGTTTCAGTTCCTCGACGTAACGAGCAGAAGCTATAGTTAGACTTCTAGTCACTCACACTAAAGGTAAAGTACCAACCAACACCAATCTTATTTATATATCTGAATGATGGAAATGGACTTTAAGAGTTTGAATAAAACTTCAAGTCATCTGCATTGTTCTCTGTAAATGAGACATTTCTAGACTTTCTAATAGAAGCTAAAAGAGATTTGGGTGTTCGATCATGATTTGGACAGCCACTATAAGGTGCTGTTTCAAACAAAAATACTAATACAAGGATCCGTGTGATATGAAAGACATCCTTATTCACTCAGTCAGGTAAATTAGGAAAATATATTCGCATGCATTGCGACATGTATCCCAAGATAAATTTGAATATTGTGCTCAAAATGCAGGTCACTTTAGGCTTTGGTTGAAAATTTTATAATTTCTACTATTTGTCTTTGACAAATAATTTCTCTTGACAAGTTTTTGTCAGGAGTCTCTCTTGAAGAAACATGCCAAATTTCATTATATATATATATATATATATATATATATATATATATATATATATATATATATATATATATATATATATAATTATTATATTTTTTATTATTATTTTTTTTAAGGGGTCATATGATACAATTGAAAATTTTCCTTTCTCTTTAGAGTTTTAAAACCTCTTGGTCTTGGTTGTGTTAAAATGTCTCATTCTAACACGCCCCCACATGTCTACATCACTGTGTGGGAAGATTTGCATAAAACAGCCCAAATGTTCACAAATAGAAATAAGGTGTAACTTTTATTCTCTCTTTTGCCACCGGTGTAATGTCGTAGAGATGCTGGGTATTTCGTTGTGAAATTGAAACTATTTTGTTTGGGCTTCCTAAACAGGACACAACTAGAAATCAGTGGTTAAGTTGTATTTCAGCTCTGTTCTAGAACAGTTCAATCCAAAAATTCATATGTGTGCAGGACAATGACTATTTCCTGGGAGAGTAGGCTATATTGCTGGTGTCTGTTTCTATAAAGTGGGGCAATTCATTCTTTGCAAGGCCAGTCTGGTGCTTCTGACTCACAGTCTGTATGTATATTTACATATTTAAATAATTTGCCAAAGATGATTCAAACATGAGCTTTGAGCAGTATAGAGTAGCGCTTGTTGTTTGTAGTTTCTCCGAACAAAAATGCAGGCATGGTTTTATATTTATGCAGTGCAATATGCAATGCAACGCAACTTGTAAAAAGACAGTATACAGGTGCTGGTCATATAATTAGAATATCATCAAAAAGTTGATTTATTTTACTAATTCCATTCAAAAAGGGAAACTTATATATATTATATATAGTATATACTTAGTATATTATATTCATTCATTACACACAGACTGAAATATTTCAAATGTTTATTTCTTTTAATTTTGATGATTATAACTGACAACTGATCTGTATGAAGAATTTCAGTCAGGTTTCAGGCCCCACCATAGCACAGAAACTGCACATGTTAAAATTACAAATGACCTGCTTCTTGCGTCAGATCAAGGCTGCATCTCATTTCTAGTTTTACTTGATCTTAGTGCTGCGTTTGACACCATAGATCATGACATACTCATAGATCGATTACAAAACTATACAGGTATTCAAGGGCAGGCTCTAAGATGGTTTAGATCCTACCTGTCTGATCGCTACCATTTTGTTTACTTAAATGGGGAGTCATCTCATTTATCACCAGTAAAATATGGAGTGCCACAAGGATCCGTCCTAGGTCCCCTACTATTTTCAATATACATATTGCCCCTTGGTAATATTATTAGAAAATACGGAATTAGCTTCCACTGTTATGCTGATGATACTCAGCTATATATCTCAACGAGACCAGATGAAACCTCTAAATTATCTATGCTAACAGAGTGTGTTAAAAATGTAAAAGATTGGATGACCAATCATTTTCTCCAATTAAATTCAGATAAGACAGAGATATTAATTATTGGACCAAAAAACACTACACAGAATCTTGTAGATTACAATCTGCAACTAGACGGATGTACCGTTACTTCTTCTACAGTCAAAAATCTGGGTGTTGTATTAGACAGCAACTTGTCTTTTGAAAATCATATTTCCCATGTTACAAAAACTGCATTCTTCCATCTTAGAAACATTGCCAAGCTACGAAACATGTTTTCTGTTTCTGATGCAGAAAAGCTAGTTCATGCATTCATGACCTCTAGATTGGACTATTGTAATGCACTTCTAGGTGGTTGTCCTGCTTCTTCAATAAACAAGCTACAGATAGTCCAAAATGCAGCGGCTAGAGTCCTTACCAGGTCAAGAAAATATGATCATATTACCCCAATTTTACAGTCTCTGCACTGGCTACCTATTAAGTCCAATATCAGTTACAAATTATCATTACTTACCTATAAGGCCCTAAATGGTTTAGCTCCTGCGTACCTAACCAGCCTTCTACCATGCTACAATCCATTACGCTCCCTAAGGTCTCAAAAGGCTGGACTTTTGGTAGTTCCTAGGATAGCAAAGTCCACTAAAGGAGGTAGAGCTTTTTCACATTTTGCTCCAAAACTCTGGAATAGCCTTCCTGATAATGTTCGGGGTTCAGACACACTCTCTCTGTTTAAATCTAGATTAAAAACGCATCTCTTTCACCAAGCATTTGAATAGTGTATCTTAAATTGTGAGTATAGTTGTATCTGATCAAATGCACATTCTTATTCTTTAGCTTGGGTTAAACTAATTAATTTTACTTTGTTGGAACAGCAGCTATGCTAATGATGTCTCTATTTGTTTCTATGTTTTGCTACAGGATTTACATCCCTTGGTAACTAGGATTTACACAAGCTCCAGTCTGGATCCAGAACACCTGAGAAGAGATGATGCTGACCCTCAGAGGACCCCAGATGATGCTAACCCTGAATCAACAACAGAACTAACAAAGTGTGACTGTATCATATAATAATTATTAATTATTAATAATATTAATAATGTTCATCATCTGGCTGACTACGACTTGTATACATTTTTCTACAAATCCTGTCATATGTGCACAAACTGATACTCACCACTTATAAGCTATTACTAAATATTGCAGAAACATCATTTTCTGTAAAGTTGCTTTGTAACGATTTGTATTGTAAAAAACGTTATACAAATAAATTTGAATTTAATTGAATTGAAGTGAACAACTAAGGAAAATCCCAAATTCAGTATCTCGGAAAATTAGAATATAACTTAAGACTAGGGGTGCTCCAATCCGATTCCCTCAGGTGCGTGCTTTTACATAGAGCAGCTGTTACTACACAGAGCCGTTGTTAACTGAGAAGATGCGCAAATCCACGTTCATTTTCAGCGTTTATTTGCGCATCTTCTCAGTTAACAATGGCTCTGTGTAGTAACAGCTGCTCTATGTGAAATCACGCACCTGAGGGAATTTACCGCTGATTAGAGCACCGTCTTTGCTGACGAGATGCACATTAACGTCGGCCGATGATGATCGGAGCACCACTACTTAAGACCAATACAAAGAAAGGATTTTTAGAAATCTTGGCCAACAAAGTATGAAAATGAAAAGTATGAGCATGTACAGCACTCAATACTTAGTTGGGACTCCTTTTGCCTTAATTACTGCAGCAATGTGGTGTGGCATGGAGTCGATCAGTCTGTGGTACTGCTCAGGTGTTATGAGAGCCCAGGTTGCTCTGATAGTGGCCTTCAGCTCTTCTGCATTCTTGGGTCTGGCATTTCGCATCTTCCTCTTCACAATACCCCATAGATTTTCTACCAGCTACTGGTAGCTTTGGCACTGTGTGCAGGTGCCAAGTCCTGTTGGAAAATGAAATCTGCGTCTCAATAAAGTTGGTCAACAGCAGCAAGCATGAAGTGCTCTAAAACTTCCTGGTATACGGCTGTGTAGACCTTGGACCTCAGAAAACACAGTGGACCAACACCAGCAGATGACATGGCACCACAAACCATCACTGACTGTGGAAACTTTACACTGGACCTCAAGCAACGTGGATTGTGTGCCTCTCCTCTCTTCCTCCAGACTCTGGGACCCTGATATCCAAAGGAAATGCTAAATTGACTTTCATCAGAGCACAGAACTTTGGACCACTCAGCAGCAGTCCAGTCCTTTTTGAAGCGAGACTCTTCTGAGGCTGTCTGTTGTTCAAGAGTGGCTTGACACAAGGAATGCGACGGCTGAAACCCATGTCTTGCATACGTCTGTGCTTAGTGGTTCTTGAAGCACTGACTCCAGCTGCAGTCCACTTTTTGTGAATCTCCCCCACATTTTTGAATGGGTTTTGTTTCACAATCCTCTCCAGGGTGTGGTTATACCTATTGCTTGTAACCTTTTTTTCTACCACATCTTTTCCTTCCCTTCGCCTCTCTATTAATGTGCTTGGACACAGAGCTCTGTGGACAGCCAGCTTCTTTTGCAATGACCTTTTGTGTCTTGCCCTCCTTGTGCAAGGTGTCAATGTTCATCTTTTGGACAACTGTCAAGTCAGCAGTCTTCCCCATGATAATATAGCCTACAGAACTAGACTGAGAGACCATTTAAAGGCCTTTGCAGGTGTTTTGCTTTAATTAGCTGATTAGAGTGTGTCACCAGGTGTCTTCAATATTGAATCTTTTCACAATATTCAAATTTTCTGAGATACTGAGTTTGGTATTTTCCTTAGTTGTCAGTTATAAACATCAAAACTAAAAGAAATAAACATTTGAAATATATCAGTCTGTGTGTAATGAATAAATATAATATACAAGTTTCACTTTTTGAATTAAATAAGTGAAATAAATCAACTTTTTGATGATATTCTAATTATATGACCAGCACCTGTAAGTCATTATAATCAGTAATTATGTCCCCACTGGATGCAACAAATGCCTAATTTGTAATGGGTTTTATTGGTTTTGTCTGGTCGTGCAGGGACATGCATCAAAGTATGTTAAGGGGCGTAACATTTTCATCACACGCTTGAGGCATTCGGCCAATCCCGACACACTGGATAGCTGGCCAATCAGAGCACACCTAGCTTTTCAGAACGATGTGTTTTGTAAAAAAAAACGATGCGTATCAGAAAGGTGGGGCATAGAGGAGAAACAATAATGTACAGTGTGTTGAACTTAATGTTTTTTTTGTACCATAAACCACAAAGACACATTTCATTACACCAAATGCATAAAATAATGTTCTTTTTGGCAACATCATGTGACCCCTTTGAAGCGCTCCCTGAAGATTCAAATTGGTGGAAAATGGAAACCAAAGACCTAAAGACTAAGACAACAAGGCTGTAGGGTAAAATAACATATTCAGTCATTATATTGCCAAAATCTAATCTGCATTTACCAACATTTTATCAGAAGGGTCTCTTAATTTCATACAAACTGGATGAAGAATTTAGGATTTCAGTAACATTTGGATCAAAGGACTGGTGAGAGAAAATGCTCTTTGCAACAACATGCCATAATCCAGCTCTTAAGCAAAGCTAAAAAGAGGAAATTCAATTCCAGCATCAGAATAGCAGTACCACAGTTCCACTACATATGAGGGCGATGTCAACATGGAAATCAGTTTTCCCAGGAACAAAAATTTCACCAAACTGATCTGTTGATCATTTGACTGTGCTGTAAATCACTGACTGATCCTCCACCTTCTGACCAGATCTGTGAAATTAATATATTCAGAGACAGCATAGCATCAGTGACCTTTACAGATCAGTCCTACCTGCATGCAAACACAACCTCAACCAATGAAAGTGCTACATGAAAACCACTCAAGTGTCCTCAGAAGTGCTATGATTAAATCTAAATATGTTATGAACATGTAATGATTGAGTTTCTCACCTCATGGCAGCATTAGACTGGTATTTTCTAATGTTGTCATACTGGCTTTCATTCTCTTCCAGTTGGTTCATCCCTTTGTTTCTATGATACAGGACAGTTACATACTGGATTTCTTCTGTATCTTCGGAATCAGAAACTTTTTCTTCAGTTTGATTGCTGCTGATATTGCTGAGAGTAATTAAAGAATAGAGGACATCGTTTTGATTTGCAGGATCAGATTCAGACAGAGGTCCATCATGAGCTGATATGTTGACATAAAGATCATCCTAAAATGAGAAAATGACTGTTACATTTTATTTGTGGCAAAAAGAACAATAAATAGAGTCAAACAATTGGTGTTTGCATTAGCTTAATGCTCATTTGATTTACCTGCTTTTGTGTGATGTGATCAGGTCTGTGTTTTTTCTTCCTGCAAGAAAAAAATATTTTAAATGTAGTTAGGAAATAAAAATGTTTGATGTACTTAAAGATGGAAAGTAACTAAATACAAACACTTTTGTTACAGTACTTGAGTACGTTTTCTACTTTCTTGAGTATAATTAAATTTGTGGCACTTTTACTTGAGTAAAATAAAACTAAATAATTCAGCTTCGCTACATTTATATTTCACCAAAAGTACAAAGTGCAAAATAAAAAGAAGCGCAGATGGAGAAAGAGAACTCAAACTGCTGAAGTGGAGCCCTGCACTTTATCCAAAAACACACAGGTCTGACTCGGGTGTAAAACCAATAAAAAATGTCAGCTCAGCTACGGGGGCGGGCCGTTCAAACCACACTATGCTTTGACTGTCAATCACCTGAGTTGCTGTTTTGAAACAGCATCATAAGAGTTTCAGTATTTTAGTGAATGTGAGCTATGCTCTGATTTTAAATTGTATTTTTTTCAGCTCCTGAAATGGGTCATACCGTCGATATTACACTCAGTTGATAGAAGGACGCAGTTATTGCATTGTTGAAGCAAGAACAATGTAAGTGTCTAAAATACATGCACACAGTTCGGATGAATGGTAAAAGTCACCCTCTTAAAAAGGGCAGTTAAACTCAATGTACAAAATTAAAATAACCTTAACATAACAACATTGAAATAAGAGTGCATGCATTTTTATGTGCATCTGGCTGATAGATCAACCATGATTATTCTGTCAAAGTAGTCAGACGTCACACACATGGACCGTTACATCTGATGGCTTAACGGCTAAACATCTGCTGCATACGGGACACAACAGTTGAAACACTTTAGGAGTGTTGAAGTCATCATCGATTAGTTGAATTATACAGGATTTCTGGGAGAAGTGTGTGATTGGTTCTTTAACGTTCTGTCCGAAAACAAAGATATTGTAATGCCAAACCCCCTCACTAAAGAAGAAAGCCATAGTGTTTATAAGTGTGACGCGAGTGCTTATCAGTATCATCTAAACATTGGAGTTTCAAAAGTGTGTGAAATATTTAAAGTTCACGGCATAGAATATTTCAAAAGCTGTTATTGTGGCGGCATTTCCATGCCCCAAAACATGGCACAGAACAAAACAAACTGTGATTGGTTGTTTGACATTTCGGTCAAACGGCCACATGGATGGTCCTTGGCCAAAGAAAGCTGCCATGAATTCCAGACCTCCTGCCATCAGTCTGAAGGTCTGACTATGTGAGACTAGTCTATGTAAGACCAGACAATTTATTCATATCCAAAAATTGGGGGCCAGGGTTGCCAGGTTTCACAACAAATCCCGCCAAATTAAATAATCCCCGGCTGCAGACTCGCAGAACCCTTACGCCACAGCAGTCTCAGCCAGCAGCGTCAAGCCAGAAGTGGGCGGAGCAAAAGTTATCTTACTAGGCATACTGCCACATAGTGTTTTGGATAATTTCAAAGTTTTAATCTACATTGATGTCAAGTCAGCATTTATTTTTCATAATGATTAAATCAGATGATAGATAAGGTAGCTGATCAGAAACAAGGTGAGATTCATAAGGCTTTCATAAAACAAGGCTACAAATACATGTTTAGGTTTTTGAATGAATCCCCATTTTGAAAGAATAGGCTGAACCAATGATTTAAAAGCCCATTCATAAAGTGAGCCGTTTACTGAATTCCTGAATGAATCATTTCGAATAGAATGAACCAATCGAATGAATGACTCATAAGGACATTTACCGCCACCTGCTGGCAGTTTTAGTTTCTTATTTAGAGTATTATTTCATAAAAAAGGGAACACTTAAAAAAAAAAAAATACTTTAAATGTATTGTTCAACCCCCCCCCCCCCCAGAAAAAAAGATTTTTTTACATTTACTCAAACCTGAATGACATACCTGAAATGACAAACCTGATTTACTTCGTGGAACGTAAAGAAGGTATTTTAAAGATTTAGTTACCAACGACTTCCATTGCATGAATGAAAAAATTTTTTCTCAAATTATCTTCTTTTATGTTGAATAGTTTATGTAAGGCCATTGTAGCCTAAACATGTAAACATTTTATGTTGAATAAAGTAATTACTTTGTGTTCATTAGAATGGATGAACAAAAGTGCTTTCCTTGACCTCTGTATTAAATAGTTTTTTCAGTTTGCTCTGTACATGGTCCTTTATGTGCCCTTAGATTTTATAGCTGTAAGTTGTTGTTTAAAAAGATCATTGGAACTTAATTCAGTTTGATGAAATATTCATATTTGCTTTTCCTTATTTGTCAGTTTGAGTGTCATCTAATACTAAAATGGTGGTGCCATCTTTTTCTTGCTTATGTTTTTCTCTGTCCAGATTACTAATTGCCATATATTTATGTCCTCACTGTGTGCAAGTGCCAGAAGAGCAGGAGACTGAAATCTGCAACAGGGTACCCACTATATTAGGTCTGTCGGTCCATGACCATTTCTGAACATCTATTCAACGTCCAAACTAGGTCCACTTTTTGGACGCCCAACCATGACCCAACTTGGACGTCATCTTGACATTCAACATTTGACCTTTGAACTGGGTAATTTTTTTGTATGTCATTTGGATGTCTATAATAGGTGCAGGAAATTCAATGGAGCGAATTTTCATGGCGCTGCTGTCCTGAGACTGCTGTGATGTAAGGGTTCTGCGGTTCTGCAGCTAGAGGTATCTCGCACAATTGCTACTCAAAACTAACAATCGCATTCCGGAGGGGGTAAAATACATATTTTTGGCTGGGTGTTGCTTTAACCCACGGCAACAGTGATAAAGTAGACCAGTTCCACGGGAGAGCTGCAGACTTGGCAACACTGCAGAAAGTCCAAAATGGCCCAGTAGAAGTAATATAATAACTTATGACATGCAGGAAATCCCTAATATGGACAAAGGCATCAAGCTATGGGTTTAGCTAAAAAAAGAAGGTAATTTCAGTTAAATTTCAGGTAATAAATATAGTACATGAATAATGCAGTGCTAATTGAAATAACATTTATAACAATATAGAAACTGTTCTGCCTTATGTGTTTTAGCTATGCCCCTATGTGTGCAGTACAGAGAAAACAGTGCACAGGTCTTATTGTGCTTGAATTAAAGTCATATTAGAATGCGCACAAAGGAATCAATAAGAGAAATTAAAAATGTTATTTCATAACAACAAGATTATTCCTGAATTCCAGAATTGGAATAGATTTTGGATTCCCAAGCCTAGGTATGTGTTAACATGTTAAATAAAATGCTATTTTTTGTCTTACCAAAGATGTCCCTGGAGTCCGACTTTGTTATTATTACAAATTACACTTTCAATGTGATTTTAAACCATTCATGTCAAGATTTTTCTCTGTTGTAAACACTTCCTTGTGTAAGGGTTCTTTAGTCTGTCAGTTTTCATTCATAGTATTCAGCTAACTATGAAATATTTAGCTCTAAGATGATATCTAAGATTTTTTATTCATTTATTTATTATTATTATTTGTATTATTGTTTATCTTATTGGAATGAAAATTAGGAATTGACAAGAATTGGAATCATTAAAATTCAAACGATGGCCAATCTTACCAATACCCCACATCATTTTTTACTGCCACCTTTCTATTCACATTGTTTTAGACCCTTTCTTTTCTTTTAAACATTTACTTACCCTTCATTGCTTTTGCCAATCTTAAAAACAACCATATTGTCTACTTTTCAAAATTAGTTATAAAACAGTTGCTCCTGGCAACAGGGATAGGTTGTATATTTGCTTAACATAGCATCAGTTATGAAAATTTATAAGACGTATATCATGTTTTGCTCCAAAATCACTAAATAACATCAGTAACGTTTGAAACAGTAAGTTCTTTGGTGCCATGTTACTTCTTATCTCACTTTTTTTATAAAATTCTATACTGTGATACAAGCTATGTCAATTAGCATTTTTTGGGAGTTGTGTGTTTATTGTCTTCCACGTTTCATCAGTCAAAACATCTCTATCTGCATGTTATTCAGCTGTAGTGATATCCGATGTGTCTGTCCATATAAGGAATTTCCTGGGTCTCAACTTGTGAAACGGACATTAATTGAAAGTCATGACATTTGCCAAGTATGCATAACCCATACTCTGAATTGGTGCTCTGCATTTAACCCATCCAAGTGCACACACACAGCAGTGGGCAGCTATAGATCCAGCGCCCGGGGAGCAACTGGGGGTTCAGTGAATTGCTCAAGGGCACTTCAGTCATGGGTATTGAGGAAGGAAGAAGGGGCTGTACATTCACTCCCTCCCACCTACAACTCCTGCTGGCACTGAGACTCAAGACCTTCGGGTAACTAGTCCAAGTCTCTAACCATAAGGTGCCCCCCAAAAACAAAAAAAAAAATACATAACATGGGTGTTATGATTAGGGTTAACCCTGGTCCATAATGCTCACATTGTCTCATTTTGGGTAAAAATAGAAAAATGTAAATAAAGTACTTTGTAACACAGTAACTTGAGTAGTTTTTCAGCAAACTAGTTTTTTACTCTTACTTGAGTCATATTATATTTCATTACTTTTACTTGTACTCAAGTAAATTATTCCTTATGTAGCTGTAGCAATACTTTTACTTACGTACAATTTCTTAGTACTCTTTCCACCACTAGGCATACTAATGTGTTTTCTGTCAGACAGGATGAACTTACATGAGCCACACAATGATGAAAATGAAAATGAAACCTCCTAGTCCACCAGTGACCCCAGCAACTGCATACAGAAACGTCCTTCCTACAGCAAGACGAGTGACAAGACAATGTTTTTATCATTATACACAAAACAAAACTGTTTATAGCTGGAGGATGTCTACATTTCAGCACAATGTTTACCTTCATAGTCAACAATTTTGCAGGTCTTACTAAATCAAATAGCATCCAATTCTGTAGAGTAGCATCTTCCTACAACGAGAAGGACCCAGCTGCAGCCTGCAGATCGAGGAGGGGCTGCACGTGTGGCGCCTCCCCATACCTACTCTGATTGGTTCGATCGTCTTTCATAGACATACATGATAGGAAATGTGTGCTTAGTTGGTGTAAGATGCAGTATGTTGTTTAAAATGCTAAAAACGCTGTGCAGTTTTACAAAGCCTTCATTATAATGCACAGAAGAAGAAAAACATAAGCCTGTAACCCTCCCTACCCCTGATCTTTAGTTAACAGATGAACAACCCACTACATTTAATAAAAGAATTGGGTTGATTATCCACAGTGGGAGGATCAGGTCTTCAGATAGAATAATTAATTATGAATTTAATAATTTTTGAAAATTTCATTACTTCATATCATCAGATTATGATAAAGGAAATGAAAAGTATGTATCAGTATTGTTTTAATATATATATAGCATGAGAAGTAAATTATTGGTACATATAATTATCTGTCATGCTGCTGTGTGCCATTTACATTTTTATGAAACTTTAATTTTCTTTAATATATTGCAAAGTATAGACTTTTCCCTCCCCTTTATTTCAGGAAAATATGCTGCTCCTCATTATTTTAAAGTGAAGAAATCGAGAAACTTTTATTTCTATCAGCCAGTGATGATTCTGAAATCATCAATACCTGTAATCCGTTGCTATAGTAATGAACACAATTCCATGGTCATCGTGCTCTTATTTTAGTGCAGTTGTTAAGATTTCAGCAAAAAGTTTCATATATTATAACATCATAATGGTACTATTTAGAGATCAGTGATGCGCACGCATTTTAGGCACTTTTTTATGTTCTACTCAGTCCATGTAATGAATGCACACCTTTGAATAAGCCACGTTATAAGAGCTTTCCTCCCATAGAAAACCACTGGCCTAAAAGGAAATTGCTTAACGTGGCGTAATGCATTAAAACGTGTTTTAAAAAGACAAAACTAAATAATTTTTTAAAAAGCATTCTATTCACAGACAAGCAGGTTATGGGAGGAAAATGCTTAACGCATAGTAAAACGCGTTGCGTTTATACCCATTGGGCAAAGTTATGTCCAGTGGACGTCTTTTTATGTCTTTGCTGACGTTGAAAAGATGTCCACTGAGGAGCCAGAATGAAAGTTATTATGACGTCTTTTTTGACGTGTTCTGTACATCTGATTTAGACGTTCAGAGAACCTCCTTACAAGGTTAAAAACTAGTAAGTATCTGGACCAAGATCCCAACTAAACCAAACACTAATCACCACAATGGCGACTTTAAATGAATCAAATATCAACATTTAATTCTCTGTTAATTCTCAATAAAAGCTTCTCTAGATGTCTGACAGAAATAAAGTCAATCTAATGAGTGAAGCTGATGAAGCTGTTTGTGGAGATGTTTGATCCTCCTCTGCTGAGATCTTCAGAGATTTAATGTCTTTTATTTGCAGTTGATTTTACCACATGCTCAATTGTCAGTTATTTCATTATTTCATAAAGATTATTTTATTTTCTTGATTTTAGGACAATCACTGGAAATTACATTGATATTAACACGACTCTAAATCCTGAGAGTGTGGATTTGGTCCAGAAACAGTATAAGTTATGCCTAAATGAACCTTAAATGATGTTGAAAATATGTCCACTAACCACTTTTGAACTAGGTTTTAACCTTGTAAGGAGGTTCTGTGAACGTCTAAATCAGACGTACAGAAGACATCAAAAAAAGACGCCATAAAAACTTTCATTGTGACTCCTCAGTGGACGTCTTTTCAATCTCAGCAAATACATAAAAAAGACGTCCACTGGACGTAACTTTGCCCAGTGGGTATTCTGGGCTCATATCTGCTTGTCTGTGAATAGAATGCTTTATTAATCATTTGATTTCTTAGTTTGGTATTTTTAAAACACCATTTGAATGCATGGAGCCACGTACTTTCATGTTAAACATTTTAGGATGTCCCAATGATTCGACTGGACCAGAAGATTAAACTTGCTGCAGCTCGTGATTCAATAAATCAGACATAGTGAGTCAAGTAAACAATGAACAGCTGAGCATTATACTGAAGGATTTGTAAAACTGCACTGTTTTTAGCTTTTTAAACAACATACTCCTACACCAACTACGCACACATTTCCTATCATGTAGCTATGTCTATGAAACAAGATCGAACCAACCAGAGTAGGTAGGTCCAGACCCACCTCGATCTGCAGGCTGCAGCCGGGTGTACTGGCCAACAACAACACCAATGGAAGGTTCATTCATTGAGGTAAACGTGAAGTGAATCGTGAGATCATGTGAGAGAAAGTAAAACCTCAACAGTGCATTGATTGGCTCATTACCCTAAAATAATGCTCACCTGTTGTGTTCTCTTGCCAACTATTATTTGCTGAGTATTAATTCATTGCGATAACAACCGCATATGATGTTCACAATCAGACTGAATTGGTTCAAAGACTTGATGGTTCACTTATAAAATGGGAGAAAGTGCAATGTGAAATATGTCCGAATAAGTTCAGCCGACTAAATGAAAGAGCCAATAGCCGCGTTTCCACTGTTGGGCTAAAAGCGTGCATCCTAGTGCTTGCCAGGGCCAGTAGCATTTCCACTGTCACTTCCAGGACTTGATCGTGCCTAGCTGGGGCTTCCTCTGGGCCAACAGCCAGGGTTTTTTGGTTCGATAAAAACTGGGGCTAGAGGAGTGGCTATGAACAAAGTCGTCTGGAGAGTGTCAGCACTGCGGATCATAACAGATAGCTTACTGCTATAGCACCAGCATTAAAAACTTTTAAAAATAAGTTGAGCTCAAAAATCACTTTCAGTCAGCAGCGAGTGTTTGAAATAACTTGATCCGATGTGGATTATGATCAGCATACAAGGCAGAATATTTATAAGCAATGCAAAAGACTATGCACGCTAGGTATTAACGTTACTTGAAGAAATCAGAAGTCAGCTTCTTATTCCCTATCACAATCGTGTAGTATCATATTTTATCCGTCATAAGTCTCATCTCAAGAGTTTACCTCCACGTACCCTATGTCATTAAAATATAATTGTTTTTGTTCGGGAGCTTTTATAAAAATAGAGAAATTATCATTCATTCTAAATGTGACGTATGTAATTACAAATGAACAGAAACAGTCTCGACTGAATAAGCAGGCTATTTCCATAATGCTTCAGCAGAAATACATTTATTTCTGTGATAAATTTCAAGCCTGATAAATTTATTAATTATGATCAATGTATCATTTATAGAAAAATATGGATGCTTTTGAATTTAAATATTTAACAAAGCATGCAAACAAAAGGCCGCTGTTATCATGTTTTTTTTTTTTTTTTTTGATCATGTATGTTCCAGTGACTTATTTCTTAGTTTTCTTATAACTTCTCTTTGTTGGTGAAATGATGGGGTTGCGTGACGTTGTTCCTGAGAGGCATGTAAAGGGCGTGTTTTAGTGAAGCGCAGTGGAGCTTCAGACTTGACTGTGGAAACCCTGTGCTATTTTGTCCTCACTGCTACTGGCCCGAGGCTATTAGCCCCGCCTGGCCCCTTTATAGCCCTGGCTCGCACTGGCCCGACACTGGAAAAGCGGCTAATGATATACGTAAAACAGCTGCTCGGAGGTGTTGCAAAGATGACCGCCACGTAAACAAACTTTTCTTGAAAGGTTCTTTGATCCATCCTAGTGCTGGAAATGGACATACTTGTTATAAAGAAACCCAATTATAATCACCTCACCCAATAATGTCCAAATCAAAATAAACGAACCTTAAATAATCAGTGAGAATGCTGTTTTTAGCTTCAATAAAGGCTTAGTTAATCTAAAAAATGATAATTATGTCACTAATTACTCACCTTCATGTCGTTTCAAACCGTAATACCTCTTTCAGACTTTCAGACCCACCCTTACATAACAAGGGTCCTTACATGATCAAGACACAGAAAAGTACCAAGATGAATGACAAACTAGTCCATGTGATATCAGATAGGGGTGTAACAGTACGCAAAAATCACGGTTCGGTACGTACCTTGGTTTTAAAGTCACGGTTCGGTTCATTTTCGGTACAGTAAGGGAAAGAAATGCACACATTAAACTGCAGGTTGTTTATTACTCTAAACTTTTTTTTTTACAATTTGTTCACAATTTATGTAAATACAATAAAATTTTAATAAAATATATATAAAATAAAAAAAGAATAAGAAATAAAATACTGCTGCAAAGTTCTCCTCTAAATAAAATACTCTCAGTCTCAAACCAATATCATATAATAAAATATAATGAAAAATATAAATAAATAACTATGATTACAGTGCAGCATTACCAATCCCAGCTTGTAGGCCTGCTCATATTTAAAACATATATAACTTTTCCAAAGTGTAAAGTGCAGCATCAACAGTTTCAGTTTTTAGACCTGCTCAGATTTCGTTATTGCGTTGGACTGATCGTAATTAAGAGCAAAGGTCTGTTTAAATGCCAACGGGAGCTGCGTTTGAATTACAATATTTTTTTTCCTAGTTGTAGTGATGTTCACACTCGCGTGATGCCTTTTGAAAACCTTAGGCAGGTGACACACTGGCATATTGCACCTGTCAAACATAGTCTATTTTGCCGTCAATACTGTTGATGGTGTCCTTTATCAGTAGGCTTTATATTTATGCTCAACATGAAGTATAGATATTGTTGTCGGGAAGACAAGATCCTGGTCTGTCAGCGGTCTCCCTCTATGTCACCTACAAAAGGAGCAGAGCGCCAGCGCCGCGCCAGGCACGATTCTGGTGTGTAAAGACACAGAAAACGCGAAGCAGCCGTCACGCAACTGACACGCAGCAGAAACATCAAGCTCACGCAACGCATCCAGCGTGTCACCAGCCATAGAATCAGCTGCAGGGTGGGATTTGCGCTGAAGGCGGAGACTTCTGCCATTTAATATGTTTGTTTGGAAACACGAAAATGTATATGTTCCACACACAAAATATTGCATTCGGTCATTCGGTACACACGTGCACCGTACCGTTACGCCCCTAATATCAGAGGATCAACTGTGATGTTACGACTTTACGAGAATACTTTTTTTGCGCAAAGAAAACAAAATAACTTCATACCAAATTTTCATCTCTACTGCATCACTTGTAGATGTGCATTCATGGCAGTATCATGACACAAGCGCATGGCGGCGCCGGCATTGAGATGGCACAGAGGTTCAATGTCCTCACGCCGGATCGGGGTCAGTGCCAGCGCCACCAAAGATGAACAGAGGTCTTAAGGGTTTGGAACGACATGAGGGTGAGTGATTAATGACAGATTTTTCCTTTTTGGGTGAACTATCCCTTTAATACCGTGTCTATAAAAGTCTATTTTGCTAGTTAAGTTTTTTTTTATTATTATTATTATTGTTGATGTGTTAAACCTATAAGAACAGAATTGAATGAAAACATTAAATTACTTTGGACCTAAAATTCCAACCATGACTTACTTTAGGGAATTACAGAATTACATTACAGAAATTTACAGTCATAAAATAACAGTAAACTAATTTTATATATTTTAAAGTAAAAGTAAAAGTAGCAAAAATAAAAGTAGCAGAAATGCTACTAATCACATTATGACTCATAAGGATACACACCATGTACAGTGACAGTAACAGCGTCTGATCTCTGAGATCCATGTTGATTGTGAGCCTCACAGTAGAAGCGTCCACTCTGTAGTGCACTGAAACTCTGTCCAGATCCAACAGATGAGCTTTGAGTCTCCTTAAACCAGCTGAAGTTCAGAGCAGGAGGGTTTGAATCACTGCTGCAGATCAGAGTCACTGAATCTCCCTCCACTATTACACCAGATCCACTTATAGACACTGAGACGTTTTTAGGAGGGTCTTAAAAAAGATTAATACAAAAATCACAATAAATATTAGAGAAATGTGAATCTAGAAATTTTGAAAAGGAGAAGGTGCAGATGATCATTAACTCACACATTATGTTTAAAGTCACAGCATCAGAGTATTTCTCTCCATGTTCATTGATAGATCTGCACTTGTATTCTTCACTGTGATCAGAGCTGATCTTTGAGATGCTGTAGATTCTTCCAGATCCTACAGATGTTCCTCCTTTAAACCAGCTGATTTCTGCAGGAGGGTTTGAATCACTGCTGCAGATCAGAGTCACTGAATCTCCCTCCACTATTACAGATGGACTGATGGACATTGAGACGTTCTTTGGAGGGTCTTAAAAGGACAAAAATGAATAATCACAATAAATATTAGATGAAATTTGAATTTTGAAATTTTGAACAAGGCGCAGATGATCATTAACTCACACATTATGTTTAAATTTACAGCATCGGAGTATTTCTCTCCATGTTCATTGATGGATCTGCACTTGTATTCTTCACTGTGATCAGAGCTGATCTTTGAGATGCTGTAGATTCTTCCAGATCCTACAGATGTTCCTCCTTTAAACCAGCTGATTTCTGCAGGAGGGTTTGAATCACTGCTGCAGTTCAGAGTCACTGAATCTCCCTCCACTATTACACCAGATGGACTGATGGACACTGAAACATTTTTTGGTGCATCTATAAAGGATATATTAAATCATTATATCATCTCATTCGAACACAGTTTCCAGGTTCTTAAGAAGAACTAATGAGTCTGTACTCACAGGAGACATTGAGCTGAGCAGCAGGAGAGATGTAAGTGTGTCCATGTAGAGCACAGCTGTATCTGCCTGCATCCTCTCTTCTGACTGACTGCAGCAGGAGTTGATTGTTTCTGTCTCTTCTCTCAGTTAATGGCTGTGAGTTTCTGTACCAGATGAATGTTGCTCTGTCAGTCAGAGTGCAGCTGCTTTTACATGTCAGACTGACATTATGACCCTCCGTCACTCTCTCAGGAGCCTCCACCTGAAGATCTGAACACAACACACACATTATATCTAGTGCTGCTGTCATACACTGATTATTATTCAACATAATGCACAGAAGAAGAGCTCAGCCTCATGAAAGTCACCTGTTACAGTGAGAGTCACTCCTGGTTTACCAGTCCATTTTCCATCAGGTTTATCAGTGATGAATCTGAAACAGTACACGTGTTGGTCCTTCTGTGTCACATGACTCAGTCTGATGGTGCAGTTCTGCTGTTTGTCTCCCAGATACTGAAGCCTCTGACTGTATTCAGGATCCTCAGACAGATCTGGAGACTCTTCACCCTCTCTAGGGTTTCTGGTCCAGAACACTTTCTCAATCTTATATCCAGTAGGGTATGTATAAGTGCAGCTCATTATCACTGATGAGTTCTTTAGTGCACAGATGTGTGAAGGACTGTAACTCACACCCCAATCTTTTTCACTAAAAACATCTGAAATTATATAAACGTATATTTTTCTCATATTCAAATTACCTGGATCTATAGATCTGGATGATGTTGAAAAGCTGAAACAGCTCTGACTTACCCAGAATCATGAGCAGAAAGATCAAAAGTAGAAGAGAAGCCATCCGCCTGACATCAGCATAGCAACAACAGAATCAATGTGCAGTGCTTTTTTTTTTAGCTTCTGTGAAGGTCAATCTCATGAAATCTATCAATAATTTTCATTACAGTAAAAGAAGTAAAAATGAATTTTATGTTTGATGCACATTAATTAATTATTATTACATTTTCGTATGATTCTCAGTAGAAACAAATATTTTTGTGAGATTCACCAATTATTTACGTCAAAAATGAACAAACATTTATTTTTTAATTACACAAAAAATCCTAAATCCTAAAAATCCCAGTGTTAATTTTTTTTTCAATGCAATGACTAAACATTTGTGTCTTTTAAACATGCAGCATGAACACAGAGGACAAGGACATGTCTTATCCTTTTAAAATGTATAAAATTCATAAACTACAAACAGACAAATTGTCCCTTACCATTTTTCAGAGATGAAGCAATGCAGAACATTACAATCATAAGACGAAGACTCTTGAAGATGAACTCTTTTCAAGTGCATTTTACCCTGATTTGTTGCTTCCAAAGCATTATCATAAAGAACATCATACAAACATCATAAAAAGGACAGGACAAATGAAGCAGCATCTGCCAGTGCATGAGAATTACTCAAACAGAAAAAGAGGAAGTAAAGAGAGATTTGAGAACATGCAAAGTATTTCACATTTTCAAAGATATTCCAGAATTTGCTTATGATTTCCACATGCAGTTGTGTTTTAATTTCTTTATAGACAGGACTGTCTACAGATACTGAGTTCTTTCAGATGGAGAAATATATATATATATATATATATATATATATATATATATATATATATATATATATGTAAACTTGTTATTTTTTTCTTGAAATTGAATTTATGAGTTTTTAAAACCATAAAAGTCTGTTTGTTGTACACCACATTCCTCTTCCTCTTGGTGTGTTGATAAGAGGCCAGTGAACTGCATTAAACCTTTATGCAAACCCTGAACTGACAGACTCTGTATCCTGTATGACACAGATGCTCTCAGTTCCTTGTTCATTGTTTCACAAACTGCAAGGGAACCACATCAGTCCTAGTGTTAATTTGTCAGCCATTTTAATTTAGTCTTAGATTTAGTCTTTTAAATTAATCTAAGGTCTCATGTCAAATATACTTCTTTTGTAGCAACCTCATCCTGTTTTTGTTTATTAAAATTTGAATCAACTAAATGTCTGAGCATTTTAGTCTAGTTGTACAAAGTATATATATGTATTAGGGGTGTAACGGTACGTGTATTCGTACCAGACCGTTTCGGTACAGGGCTTTCGGTACGGTGTGAATGACAGAGTGCAATATTTTGTGCGCGGAACATAAGTACATTTTCGTGTTTCCAAACGAACATATTAAGTGGCGGAAGTCTCCTGGTTCAGCGCAAATCCCGCCCTGCAGCTGATTCTATAAGGCCGGCAACACACTGGATGCGTGGCGCAAGCGTCTCAGTTGCGTGGCGTGTCCGTTTTTAATTCGGCTCCCATGTTAACAGGTTAGAGCTTGCAGACTGCCTGCGTGAGACGCGCATCTCAGGCGCGGCTTGAGCCACGCGGAAAACGCGTGCATGCTAGAAATAGAACCGACGCCTATTTTTCACGCGACACGCAAGCGTGTTGGAAGCGTTTCCAGTCAAAATAGAATAGGAAAATATGTTTATATGTCATTTTGTACACAAATACATATTAATTCATGACACTTTGATGTTTGGAAGTCTATAGGTTGACATAAATTCAGATATAAATGTAATTTAAAAAATAAATTAATAATTATCGATTTTCAAATATTGCACCTGTCAAACATAGTCTATTTTGCCGTCAATACTGTTGACGGTGTCCTTTATCAGTAGGCTTTATATTTATGCTCAACATGAAGTATAGATATTGTTGTCATGAAGACAAGAGCCTGGTCTGTCGGCGGTCTCCCTTCACCTACAGCAGCAGGCACGGCACGGTTCTGGTGAAGCAGGTCTACAAGCTGGGATTTGTAATGCTGCACTGTAATCATAGTTATTTATTTATTTATATTTTTCATGATTTACATTTTTTTCATATTTATATTTTATTATAAACAAAATAATTATGATCCATATTACAACCTTATTGCTTCATTGGAATAAACGTGCTTCATGAGATGTCGTTCAGTGGACCCTTACCTTTCTAACTAAACCAGGATTTACAGCTGTGGATGTGTTTATGATTCGTTATTACGACCGATCTGGTTTGTACTGCATTTCCATTGCTCATGTTTTATGTGTACTGCTTACACAAATGTAGCAAATACAGTCTTTATAAGCTTTCCATTGAAAAACAGCGATCTGTCGTCGATGCTTGAGGCTTAGATCTTTTATAATGATATATAGTTTATCAAGATTAAATTTGTCCCGTTTCATTTAATCCATTCATAAATATTGACACGTGCGAACACAGGGAGTTGAGGACGCCCATGTCCAGGAGCAGGTTAACAGGTTAAAATATGTGCTCAGTTTGGCAAGCATTTAATCCCAAAATTTTTCCCAGACATGAAAATATCCAAATGATGTGTCATTAGTAACCCTTTGAAATAATCTATATTTATTTTTTGGAAATTAGTTTGGAAAAGTGTGTGAAAAAATGTTTTTTTATGTTCGGTCACAATTGTGCCTGGTGGGATAATGGTTGTACTGAAATAACATATTTCTGCAGTCACAACGAGCTGGCCGGCAACATCCCCTGATGTCACTACTGGTGTGACTATGGATAAATAGGCACTGGGAGAACACATCATTCACTTATATATATATATATATATATATATATATATATATATATTTTTTTTTTTTTTTTTTTTTTTTTTTTTGCACGCAAGATGACAGCAAGCATAGATGCAGTGACTCCATGCTCTCACACTAATTGCTCCTTATGTGTGTTCTTGTTTATTTGTTTGTTCGCCAAAGTTAGGATTAGTGAAAATTGAAAATTCCACGTACAATAACCAAGATCTTCTGATCATATAACTACACAAAAACCATTGATACCCAATATTTTTTTCACTAATGCCAGATCTTTTGGCAACAAAAGGAATTAACCGAATCTACAAATCTATACATATAAAAACATATGTAGATAGGTAGGTTTGCCAGATAGAATACCTGACAGTCAAATGTATCTCGCATGTAAATTTAAGGTTTTTCTAGTCACAGTCAGACGTCCCACAACGTGAACTTCAACATAGCTTTAGGCCGCCTGCTCAGTGAAATAGATGATTAATTTAACCGAGCAGATTTAAAGGCTCCAGAAATTTGATCAACACATTTGATGTGCTACCAGGGAGACAAACATGCTAGACAGTTTGGGTCTACCGCATTTAGACCACTCAGATCACTTAGATAGATAATTTTATTGTCCCTTAACGGGAAATTTGTTCTCACAGATTATCATACAGCACACGAAACTGGCAAAAAAAAAACAAAAAAAAAAAACACATACATTCATACATACATGTACACATGTAACAGCAACAGCAAAAACACAAAAAGGTGAATGTTCAACTTTGTAGCCTATTAAGGATTGAAATTGCAGATGGTACAAAGCTCTTTTTGAAACGAGCCCTTCTCCATGTTAGGGTCCTGTATCTTCGCCCGGAGGGCAAGAGAGTGAAGTGGAAGTTGAGGGGGTGCTCTGGGTCATTATTATTATATTATTATTGTCCACGCAAGGCGGGCTATTGCTCTGTCATTGAGTTCTAAGATGTTGGGTGTAAGGGAGTGTATTATTTTTGAAGCTATGTGTGTGATTTTGTTCAGTTTGTTTTTGTTGGTGACTGACAGCATGGTGTAAAAACTGGTGGAGCAGTATAACAGAATGGGCTGGATAATACTTGTGTACAGTAGTAACAGAAGATGAGGGGCAATGTAAAGGGAACTTAGTTTTCGTAGAATATGCAGACGCTGTTGGGAGCATTTAAGGATGTCCTTTATGTGATAGTCAAAAGTGAGCTTGTTATCCAGGGTGAGACCAAGATATTTGAATTTCTCAACCTGTTCTATCATGTTGCCATGAATGGAGATCCGACTGAGACTGGGTGCATTAAAGACCAGTTCTTTTGTTTTCTCAACACTGAGATGGAGAAAATTGTCTTCGCACCAGTGTGTAAAGTGTGATATCGTGTCGTGGTAAGCAGCAATGCTAGTGTGATCATTGAGGAGAGCCAGGATTGCAGTATCGTCTGAGTATTTGTAGTATGTTGTGATGGATGAAGGACTAATACAGTCATTAGTGTAGAGTGTGTAAAGAAAGGGTGAGAGGACACAGGCTTGAGGAGCTCCAGTGTTGGTTATGGTGGTGTCCGATGTGACAGACCCTATCCTCACAGCCTGTGGCCTGCTGCTCAAGAAACTGAATCAGATGGATGTAATGAGGTGCAACATTGAGCTTACGTAGTTTTTTAATCATCTGATGACGTTGAATTGTATTAAAAGCTTAATACTTATATTCCCAGCACAGGAGGAGGAGAGCTGAACCCAACACAAATACTAAGGAAGCCTGGCCTGAAGGAGCTTTTTTTGCAGCTACCTTGACAGACAAACTGGGATATTTTTGAGGTTCAGGACTTGGGGGAATATACATTCAATATAATTTGTGTTGTCAAAAACATCAGAGTGTAACCTAACCAGAAGCCCTGAATAACGATACATAGCCTTCAAGTCTGGCAGCAGAGCCTTATACAGCATTGCTAGAGCAAACCTGAAGAGAGGCAGCAGGGAGGCAAAAGTGGCCTACAAGAAGTTGTTTGAGGACCACCACCAACACCTCACTGCAGGTGTGGCAGGACATCCAGCATGATACCAACTATAAGATAATGACTGTTAACAATGAGACCTACTTGGCATAGCAACAAAAAAATATTTTTTTTGCTAGCTATTGAGATGGAAGCAGTGGAGACAGTCAAGACATCTCAGACTGCCTCTAGTAACCACACCCTTTTGCTGCAGGAGCATGTTATGAGGCATGTGCTCAAAGCCAAACCAGTTTTCTGAGGATTTGAAAGGGGTCTTTAATCAGTCTCTCTCTAAAACCTCTAAAACCATTTCAACTTGCCTGAAGTCGGTCAGAATCATGCTACTGCTATAAAAAAAATAAACTCCACCAGCAGCCTCAAAGATTGTCATCCATTGCACTAGTCATCAAATTGTGCTTTGAGAGCATGGTTCTATGGCATATCAAAGCCAGTCTCCAACTCACCTTTTATCAACACCTGTTCACTTACAGAGCTACAAACGATGCTATCATTACTGCCCTACAGAGGTTGGGTTTTCACTTTCAACCAACATTTTGACTTCTGAGCAATGTAAGTTCACATCTAGTGTGATGGGAAGCTTTATTAGAATGTTTGAGAATAATGATGTAACAATGCTATCAATAAACGTTTTTAGAATGTTTTTCGAGAATGTTATTCTAACTTTTAGCAGAACATCCTGGGAACTAAAATAAAACTAGCTGCTGAAAACGTTCCTAGAACATTAAAAATTTCTAGGTGGGTAGTTCCTTAGGATCCTTAGGTAAAAGCACCTGTCAAGAAAAGTTCAAGAAAAGTCTTTTGACTTGCTGCCCTCTGATAAATGCTTCAGGTCCATTGTATAATAGACAAATTAATTATAATTATTAATTAATTATCACAGGCTCAAACGCATTTTCTCCACCAAAACGAGACCAAGCCACTTTCAAATACTGATTTCCCCCTTGGTTGAAATCACCGGCTTTCTTAATACCACCACCTTGTGGATATAGTATGTTATAGTTATACATGTTGTTTTTGTTATGTGTTTTGTTATTTTTGTTGTATAATGTTGTGCTCTGTGCAGTGACAATAGAGCAATTAAAGAAAATAGATGTTTGAAAAAAGCATAATATAGAATCTTGAAAAATTGTCTCAATGTTAATCATTATAAGAAAAACCAGAGGAAGAGGAGGGGCCATTCTGACTGACACCACTATAGCAACACCTATAACATATGTACAGTGGAATATATATATATATATATATATATATATATATATATATATATATATATAGTACAGACCAAAAGTTTGGACACACCTTCTCATTCAAAGAGTTTTCTTTATTTTCATGACTATGAAAATTGTAGATTCACACTGAAGGCATCAAAACTATGAATTAACACATGTGGAATTATATATGGAATTATGTACATAACAAAAATGAAAATATTTCATATTCTAGGTTCTTCAAAGTAGCCACCTTTTGCTTTGATTACTGCTTTGCACACTCTTGGCTTTCTCTTGATGAGCTTCAAGAGGTAGTCACCTGAAATGGTCTTCCAACAGTCTTGAAGGAGTTCCCCGAGAGATGCTTAGCACTTGTTGGCCCTTTTGCCTTCTGTCTGCGGTCCAGCTCACCCCTAAACCATCTCGATTGAGTTCAGGTCCGGTGACTGTGGAGGCCAGGTCATCTGGCGCAGCACCCCATCACTCTCCTTCTTGGTCAAATAGCCCTGGATGCCTTCAGTGTGACTCTACAATTTTCATAGTCATGAAAATAAAGAAAACTCTTTGAATGAGAAGGTGTCTCCAAACTTTTGGTCTGTACTATATATATATATATATATATATATATATATATATATATATATATATATATATATATATATATTTTTTTTAAACCTTATATTTTACTGAGAAACAGCCCAATGAATAATAGTCCCAACCAATCTCCAATACATAATGTACTTGACAGAATAATAATGTATTCATGCACTTACCCATTTCACCAAGACTCATGATCAGTTACAGCACTACAAAAGATCAAGATGAGACCAGCACTTGTTGTTTTCACACTCTAATATCATGTGATTAATACATTCTATTTTAATATAAACCTCAGCTAGTGCTAGATAGAGCGGAAGAAGCGTTTTAGCAGATGACCTTAGACTAAAGGCCAACAAAAGTTGAACTGAGAGAAACATGAATTTAGCCCATAAAGATGATCCTGTTGAATTTTCAAACTTGAGAATATCTAATCAAACAATTGCATACAAATTGTGATGACAAAAAAACCTGTTCCTGAGAGACCAAAAAAAAAATCTCTTTAAATAACTAAGATTTGAATATACAGTCCAGATATTCTGGTTTGAGGACACTAGTCCTGGGATTTTCAAATACTGGAAGATATTGGCAATGACTGTGCATTTGATGCACCTCAATTTATTACCAAATTTCTATTAATCAATCAATGGAATAAACTGAAAACATGTTGATGAAGCAGAATTTATTTCATCTTAATGTCTTATAGTTTTTATCATATGAGAACTTTTTCTGCTCTTGAATACAATAATAAAGTAAGAGTTTCTGCAAGTTAGATATCAGACAAATCTTTCTTCTCTGATGTACTCATCACAGCATCTTCAGTGACACTGTGAGTATCACTACACAATTTCACCGAATGCAAAATCACTACAAGTTAGATCCTAATCAAGTCTCTATAAGGCACACATTGTCACAAAATGTCATAGGAAATGTACACTTGGTCACCCAGCACTCAGAAGCACTCATACTTTTCTGCATAGCTCTACTTCTCTTCTGTCTACTGTAATCGCTGCAACTAAGTTAAAGGTGCAGTGTGTACATTTTAGCGCCATTTAACAGTGAGGTTGCGACTTGCAAACAACAGCTCAGTCAAAGATGTAATGCTGTTTAATATTTGTTGTGCTGTTGTTCTGATGAACTGAATGACTGAAAATTGTCAAATTGAACAGAGCCTGCCTTTAATGCAGAACATTAACATTACACTGATACATATTAAAAACATTTAAAATCTAACACAGTTAGAGGAGTATGAACTTGATATTTAATGTAAAGGAATACACACTTGTGATTACATGCTTTTACATCAGTTCATAATATCAAAACCTTTTACACTGATACATATTAAAAACATTTAAAATCTAACACAAAGGAGTATAAACTTGATATATAATGTAAAGGAAAACACACTTGTGATTACATGCTTTTACATCAGTTCATAATATCAAAACCTTTTACTTTATTTATTTTTTACAAATTACTTCAGCCATATCATGACACTTCTGTCAATCAAACAGGTCTCCACTAACATAGATATTTATAAAAGGTGTAAAATGATTGCTTTGTGTCCAAAACACTATATCCTCTTCTTCTTTTTATTCTGAATAAGAAATAAAGCATGTGAAAACATTAATAATAAAAATATTTAAATAAAAGCATCAAGAATATTAGTCACAATGAAGTGCTAATAGGTTGTGATTTGTCTCTATGTATGTGTTCTTACTTACTGTAATATTTTCATACACAGAAGAGTTCAATTCAGGTTTACAGGTATTAGAGTCATGTTGAGTAGCCTTTATGAATGAAGAGACAAAGTATATTCAGCACTGTGTCATTAAACATTCCATATATTTATTATTAATAAGACATTTCATATGTTTACACTGACATTGAAGACCATTCAATTTCTTTTTGGCCAAACGTGAGGAGAGTTTAGTCTTTAGGAAATGATCAGCTAAATATTTACCTCTATATTCTCATACACAGGATCAGTCATCTCAACAATGCAAGCTTTGTGTAGGCCATTGTAAGGTCTGGAATGATCCACCTTTGCCATAAAAAAAAGGATAGAGTCATAGATCAGTTTTTTTACCTGCTCAGTAAACTATGATATATGAAATATATATATTCTCACCTGAGATTTCTGTTCACCATTTCTGTTTTTAATCCATCTGCTTACCCTTTAAAGACAATGGCTTTCACAATTACTGTCAATCAGAATTCTTCAGATGTTATAATTTTGAAACAATTTAATTTCTCTATAGGATGGTTTTGAATGTGATGAAATATAATGCATCTACGGTTCACTTTTGGCACAGTTCACTCACATTACTTTTACCATGCTATGGGTAAATTCTGTTTACTTTTAATGCTGAAGCCTGATTTGTTAACATTCGTGTAGCTGCATAAACAAAAAGGGCGGCCCAAAATAGGCGTGGCTGACTGCCTATATAATATATATGATGTCTCCATACTGACTCAGAAGTAGTTTGCTGTAGAAAGGCCCCAGCAATGGATTACTGCGCCAACAGCAGCACTTCTCATTGCAGTTATCCAACAGGACCATTCCTGCACTTCTTGGATGAGCACTCCTTAGTGCTTGGACAAGCCCACGCAGAGACTGTGCTTTCTGTGATGAGCTGCTCTCAGTGTGAGAGCATGAGTCTCACCTCAATGCACTCATGGATGGCTTTCTTTAATGATAACAACCCCATCCTTTGTGCTCCCCCATTTCTTCCTCTCAGGAACCTCAGAGTTAAAAAAAGCAGAGTTATGGGGCAGAGCAGATGGGTCCTAATGAGGTCATGCCATGAAATGGTAAGCCAATGCTGTCCAGCCTTTTTAGCCCATCAGAGTCACTTCAGCCCTAGGGGCCTAGCCTATTCTACAGCTGGCCAAGCTGATTCCGCTCCCTGTCGGTGGTCAGGAATATTTTTTTCGGAGAACTCCGGGTTCATGGGTTAATCCTGGGTAAAGGGGGAAGTCGTGGCCTAGTGGTTAGAGAGTTTGACTCCTAATCGTAAGGTCATGGGCACAAGTCTCGGGTCAGCACCATGACTGAAGTGCCCTTGAGCAAGGCACCTAACCCCCAACTGCTCCCTGGGCACCACAGCATAAATGATGCCCACTGCTCCTGGTGTGTGCTTGTTCACTGCTGTGTGCACAGCAAAATCCCCAGTGTTAATTTAACACTCTGAGTGTGGACACATATAATCACTGAAGCAGTGTTAAAAGTAACACTGAAGCAGAGTTGAAGTTAATGAGATAATTAAGAAGTTAATTGAGTTATGATTGACCATTATTGAAGACACCTGATGTTAACAAGCAGAATCACCAAACGAGAAAATCACAATTTGTGTGTCACCATCATAGTGGTCAGTGTTTGCTTTAGTTGGGATCTTGACCCTTCAGTTATTAACTTCAGATTTTGTGAGGCTGTGGTAACTGAGTTATAACATAATGACAGAACAGAGCTAAGGCAATCTTATGTATTTGATTGTTGTTTGGTCTAATTGTCGTGGAGTGACATAAATTAGGTGGATAAAAAAGTAATCCAGCATTTCTGCCATAATATAACATGGTTTTAAAAGTTAGTTCTACATAAAGAACGAGTTCTTTAGTTTAGACACACAGACATCAAAAATCAGCGTGAGCATCACAACAATGGTGACCATCAAAAAAGCATGTTGTAACAAATAAAAACTTATCCATTAACTTTTGCTGTTTTTATGTAAATTTGTAGTATCTAGTTTTGTGATGTTCTGAGTTCTTGGCTTGACACACAAATTTGAAAATTAAAAAGTTACAATCCAAGATCCCAACTAAAGCAAACACTGACCACTATAATGGTGACACACAAATTGTGATTTTCTCGGTTGGTAATTCTGCTTGTTAACATCAGGTGTCTTCAATAATGGTCAATCAAAACTCAATTTTTAAATTTAATTATCTCACTAACTTCAACTCTGCTTCAGTGTTACTTATAACACTGCTTCAGAGTTTATATGTGTCCACACTCAGAGTGTTAAATTAACACTGGAGATTTTGCTGTGTGTGTGCACTTTGGATGGGTTAAATGCAGAGCACATATCCTATGCAGTGTGTCACATGAATTAAATTGTGCCTTACCGACACTACTGGATATTGATCCCCGTAATGTTAACACAATGTGAGTGAACCATATCGAAAGGGAATATTCCAGTTACAAGTGTAACATCGGTTCCCTGAGACAACAGGAATGATTATTGCTCATTTATACACACTACATTACACCACACACACACACACACACACACATGCGTGCACGTACGCACACGCACGCGCACACACACACACACATCATACAGCATTATGGCAACTGCAGCTCCACAAACCACTCCAATGGATATGTACAAGATCACCAGATGTCCTACAACAGAGACAAGAGAGTAAACCATCTAAACAGATTCATTTGCTTCACTTTAGAAGGGATCATGTAAGTAAATGAGCTGCTCTACCTTTAACAGTGACAGTAACAGCATCTGATCTCTGAGATCCATGTTGATTGTGAGCCTCACAGTAGAAGCGTCCACTCTGTAGTGCACTGAAACTCTGTCCAGATCCAACAGCTGAGCTTTGATTCTCCTTAAACCAGCTGAAGTTCAGAGCAGGAGGGTTTGACTCACTGCTGCAGATCAGAGTCACTGAATCTCCTTCCCAGAACTGACCAGACTTAATGATGGACACTGAGACACTTCTGGGAGAGTCTAATAACCATCACCAAATTAATTAAGATGCTGACATAAATTTAAAATTGCAAATATAAACTAAAGAGGGCTGAGACAAACAGATAATTATCTTTTTTATGATTAACTCACACATGATGTTTAAAGTCACAGCATCAGAGTATTTCTCTCCATGTTCATTGATGGTCTTGCACTTGTATTTTTTACTATCATCAGAAATTATGTTTGAGATGCTGTAGACTCTTCCAGATCCTACAAACATCCCTCTTTTAAACCAGCTGAAGTTCAGAGCAGGAGGGTTTGAATCACTCCTGCAGATCAGAGTCACTGAATCTCCCTCCACTATTACACCTGATCCATTTACAGACACTGAGACATTTTTTGGTGCATCTATAAAGGATACATATTAAAGGGTTAGTAGTTCAACCATAAATCAAAATTATGATATTTTAGATTTAGTCCGAGAGCTTTCTGTTCCTCCATTGAAACTGTGTGTACGGTATACTGTCCATTTCCAGAAAGGTAAGAAAAACATCATCAAAGTAGTCCATGTGACATCAGAGGGTCAGTTAGAATTTTTTGAAGCATCGAAAATACATTTTGGTCCGAACATAGTAAAAACTATGACTTCATTCAGCATTGTCTTCTCCTCCGGGTCTGTTGTGATTATTTCAAATCACTGCAGTTTAGTGATATCCGGTTCACAAACTAATCTCTCGATGTAAATTCTCAGTAAGAGCTTCTGTAGACGTCTGACAGAAATGGTCAAAGTGTCTCATATTTCTGTGATTAAGGACAGCACCAGTGTCTCAGTGGGAAACACTGGCTCCTCACAGCAAGAAGATCCTGGATTGAATCCTGAGCCAGAGAGTCTTTCCTTCAGGTCTGGTTTGTCTCACAATCCAAAGATGTGTGAATTACAGATGCTAAGATGTCTAAAGGTGTGAGCAAAGTTTCTTTTATTTTCATGATTTTTGGACAAACTCACACTGTCTGTGAGTTGATTTGCAATTACGAAAGGAAAATACAGCTCTGGAAAAAATTAAGAGACCACTTAACATGGATTTCTCTATGTTAAGTGGTCTCTTATTTTTTTCCAGAGCTGTCTGTCCACAATGAGCACATTTGACCTAGTGTTTAACCTTGAGGTTCCATGAGCGTCTATATCAGACGTGTAGATCACGTCCAAAACAGACGTCATAAAAACTTTCATTCTGGCTCCTCAGTGGACGTCTTTTCAACGTACGCCTCTAGTGACAAAGATGTAGAAAAGACATATTTTGGACATAACATTGCTTAGTGGGAAGGACTCCATGACACAAACAGAAACAAACCAGTTTAAAAAGGCAGGATAATGACTATGAAGTGAAGACACTTTAGTGCAATTAACAGGGGTGCAATTACTGTGATGAAGGGACAAGGACTTGTGGGAATTGTAGTGCCTGAGGTGAGGTGCCTATGGGGTAGTGAGACCACTAGTGGACACCCGGGGAAAAAAAACAAGGAGACCAGGAGGGAGGTGGACTGGCGGAGGACCAGGGGGAGGGAGTTAGGGCCAGGTAATATAAGGAAACAGAGACAGGAAGTGCAAAAAAAACAAAAACAAGGAGACCAGGAAACAGGAAATGCAAAAACCTATAACAAAACAAGAACAAAACACAAGGCCAGTAGAGAAATGAAAGTCCAGGGGCCCTAGGCCGAGCCGTAAGGGCAGGAATCCAGGGTGGAGCAAGGTGGAACTGGAGCCATGCAGTCGAGACAGAAACCCACCAGGGCGACCCCCCATAGTGACTTTGCTCATGAAGATCAATGGTGACTTGCATTTGCTCATGGAGATCAATGGTGACTTGACTATAGAGTCGGCCATCCCACCGGGAGAGACAGGTGTGGCTGGGTTATCCCACGGAGGACAATGTTGTAGGTAAAAAACAAAATATCATTATATCCTATTCCACCCGCCAGGGTCCAGAACAGTTGTGCCACACCACCCACCTCATTCCCCTCTTGGCGGAGGGTGGTTAATTTGATGAATCTCGCCCTCCGCTCCACCATACTTGCTGGGGAATGGGTATGAAGTCCCACACTGCTGGATCTAGACATGATGGAGTCCTTCTTTAACGATTGGGAACACAGGGACACAGGAGACGAGAGATCCAAAAGCAGTGTGAGTTTATTGGGTAATACAATATCAGAATCCAACAAGCAGGGGGTCAAAACCAAAAATCAATCCAAAACACAAATAAACAACCAGGAACAGGAACTGGAACTTGAAACTAGGAACGCGATGAAACTGGGTGACGGAAAGTAAGGACTCCATGACACAGAAACAGACCGATGCTATTTTTGGAACAAAATGTATTTTCGATGCTTTAAAAAAGTTCTAACTGACCCTCTGATGTCACATGGACTACTTTGATGATGTTTCTCTTACCTTTCTGGACATGGACAGTATACCATACACACAGTTTCAATGGAGGGATTGAGAGCTCTCTGACTAAATCTAAAATAACTTAAACTGTGTCCCGAAGATGAACGGAGGTCTCAGGGGGTTTGGAACGACACGAGGGTGAGTTATTAACGACATGATTTAGATTTTTGGGTGAACTAACCCTTTAAATCCTTATATCACCCCGTTCACACACAGTTTCCAGGTTTTTAAGAAGAACTAATGAATCTTTACTCACACATGACATTGAGCTGAGCATCAGGAGAGATGTAACTGTGTCCATGTAGAGCACAGCTGTATCTGCCTGCATCCTCTCTTCTGACTGACTGCAGCAGGAGTTGATTGTTTCTGTCTCTTCTCTCAGCAAATGGCTGTGAGTTTCTGTACCAGATGAATTTTGCTCTGTCAGTCAGAGTGCAACTGCTTTTACATGTCAGACTGACATTATGACCCTCTGTCACTCTCTCAGGAGCCTCCACCTGAAGATCTGAACACAACACACACATTATATCTAGTGCTGCTGTCATACACTGATTATTATTCAACAAAATGCACAGAAGAAGAGCTCAGCCTCATGAAAGTCACCTGTGACAGTAAGATTCACTCCTGGAACACCAGTCCATTTCACATCAGGTTTATCAGTGGTGAATCTGAAACAGTACATGTGTTGGTCCTTCTGCGTCACATGACTCAGTCTGATGGTGCAGTTCTGCTGTTTGTCTCCCAGATACTGAAGCCTTTGACTGTATTCAGGATCCTCAGACAGATCTTGAGACTCTTCACCCTTTACAGGGTTTTTGGTCCAGAACACTTTCTCAATCTTACATCCAGTAGGGTATGTATAAGTGCAGGTCATTATCACTGATGAGTTCTTTAGTGCACAGATGTGTGGATGGCTATAATTCACAACTTCCTCCTTACTGTAAACCTCTAAATAAAATCACACTGAATAAATAAGCAGCAGCTTGTGCATAAAAAATGTTGTGTGCAAAATCTATTAAGGGGTTCTGTTGCAGTGACTCACTGTGAATTATAAGCAGAAAAATCAGAGGAAGAAGAGGAGCCATTCTGACTGACATCACCATAGCAATACCTAGAGCATATGCAAAGGGGCTCAATTTTCAGCTTTAAAGTCAGCATGAAACATAAGAAAACAATACTACTTAATTTTTTTTTTCAAAGAAAATGGAAGCAATTGTTTTTGTACTGCATGAGGTTGTAGTCCAACTTCTTTTCCCGCCTACTTTTGATTGACTGCACATCTTAAATGAAAGTACAATGCAGCCAGAGCAATAGGTCTTAATTTTATACTCAGAAACTGTCATGAAGCTCCTCAGTTAAGTTCAGTGAATCACTGGGCTAGTTGTCACACTTTTGGTCCAGTGAATATTTCTCATGGTAGGTTTAGTTTTAAAAGCCACTCTCTGTATAGATACCAGAGGTGGGACTTTCAAGTCACAAGCAAGTCTTCAAGTCATATCCCAAGTCCTCAAAGGGTTAAAGATAATGAGATAATTAAGTGACTAATTAAATGATGATTGTGCACTAGTGATGAACACCTGCTGTTATTGAGAACTACAGAGGATCAGATGTTGATTTTGTATTGGTTAAAATAATGCAACCATCATGGAGATCAGTGTTTGATTTAGTTGAGCTCTTGACCCTTGACTGTTGTGTTAGATCTCTTTCTGTAGCATTTGCATGAGATGCTGTAAAGCAGAGCTAAGGTATTATCTGTCTGTATGTAATAAGCTATTAATCATGACCTGGTCTGATTACAGTAAAATTAACGTTTATTTTATTTGAGTCTTGACAAATCAACCCAGTACAGCTACAGCTTGCTAATAAAATTGCAGTGAGTGAATTTTAAGTCTAAGTCTGTACAAATTTTCAGCTCCACTACTCTTTAGACACACATAGACATCAAGAACCAGCATATGACTCTCAACAGTGTTGACAATCAACAAAATGTTGCATGCTGGGTAACACCATAGTAAAAACTCGTCATGCACTGCAGTATGAGAAATTGTCACCACTGTTGAGGATCGTGTGATAAGTGTGCATTTCTAAAAGCCTGAACTGACAGTCTCCTTTTTTGTCTTTCAATGTTGAAGCATTCTAGTGGTGTTTGTTCAGTGGGGCCCTTTCTTTTTACTTCAATGCAGTAATAGAGTGTCATTCAACAATCCAAAGATAAAGACTGGTTCATGATGTTCAGTCATCATGAGTTATAAACAGAAAAAGCATAAAATCATTTGTTACTGCAAGGTTTGATTCAGCAATGCATACGTGTTAGTTGTGAAAACAATATTGCAATTGTTTTGAATCAAACTCTTTTGATTCAGTAAAAGGGTCAAGAGACTACCTAAAGCAAACCTTGACCACAATTATGGTGACATAGTGTTTTGTTGTTGTTGTTTTTTGTTTTTTTTCAGTTGATGGCTGTGGCTAAATTCAGTTGTAGTTCTTGTGTTTATCTTTACTTAAGTGATGTTGATTGTTACCAGAAGATGTCCATCACTAATGTACAATCATCATTTAATTAGTCACTTAATTATCTCATTAACTTTATCCCTTTGAGGGCTTGGGATATGACTTGAAGACTTGCTTGTGACTTGAAAGTCCCACCTCTGATAGATACACAATTTAAAGTCATGGGTACACATCAAAATCCCCAGTGTTAATTTAACACTCTGAGTGTGGACACATATAAACACTGAAGCGGTGTTAAAAGTAACACTGAAGCAGAGTTGAAGTTAATGAGATAATTAAGAAGTTAATTGAGTTATGATTGACCATTATTGAAGACACCTGATGTTAACAAGCATAATCACCAAACGAGAAAAATCACAATTTGTGTGTCACCATTATAGTGGTCAGTGTTTGCTTTAGTTTGGATCTTGGTCTGTAAATTTTAAATTTTCAAATTTGTGTGTCAAGCCAAAAGCAAAAATCATTGGGTGGTGATAATTATTTTTTAATGTAATCGTTGCTTGACCTTAATCACTGAACGCATTTACAGTCTCTTCTCTTCTTATTGAGAATTATCTATTGTAACAGCGTTGATTCTTGAACGAATCGTTCAATTTAACCAGCTCTTCTTAGTGAACCGGTTGAACCAGTTCACCAAATCGAACTGAATTGTTTGAAACGGTTCACGTCTCCAATAAGCATTAATCCACAAATTACTTAAGATGTTAACTTTTTTAACGTGACTGACACTCCCTCTGAGTCAGAATAAACCAATATCCCGGAGTAATTAATTTACTCAAACAGTACACTGATTGAAATGCTGTGTAGACCGAACTGAAGATGAACACCGAGCCGAGCCAGATGACAAACGAACACGCCCACTGCTGGAGCAGTTCTCGTTCTCGAGTCAAGAGCCGGTTGCATCGGTTTTCGGATCACCAGTACACTGAACTGAAAATCGTTTCTGTCGGACGCGTCCGATTTGAGAACCGATGAACTGATTCTCGTTCTCGAGTCAAGAACCGGTTGCATCGGTTTTCGGATCACCAGTACACTGAACCGAAAACCGTTTCTTTCGGACACGTCCGACTTGAGAACTAATGAAATGATGCTACTGCGCATGCGTTTAATGTATTTCGGAATGTGTGATAAAAGATCTATATACATTTTTATTATTATTATTATTTTTTTTAAGATGAATGTTTGTAATCTGTATATTGTAGATTATGTATAGGCCAGAGGGGGTTTCAGGGAAGTTGGACAATAATTAAGAACTCTAAAGACTCTATGTTTAATAGGAATAAGGGGTGATTTATGAAATATGTGTACTGTATTTATAGTTAATGATGACACATTCACAAATTGAGTTTGTAGTAAACAGAACATGAACACGAGTAGAGCAGCTGATTAGACTGAACTGCAGCACGTGCCGGTTAGAGTGATTCTCGTTCTCGAGTCAAGAACCGGTTGCATCGGTTTTCGGATCATCAGTACACTGAACCAAAACCGTTTCTTTCGGACGTGTCTGTTTTGAGAACAGAGGAGCTGATGATACTGCGCATGCGTGATTCAGCGTGAAGCCGACTGACTCACAGCGCGTCTGAACCGAACTGATTCTTTTGGTATTTGATTCTGAACTGATTTTGTGCTAATGTTATGAGCGCGGGTAAACCGAAGGCTTGAATGAATGGGCAATCGGGCGAAACGTAAGTTCATTTAATAACAAATACATCGCAATGGTTTATGTATAGTGGTTTCTGCGCTGATGACACCTAATTTATTTACTTTATATCTTCAAGATTTAAATCCTCATATGCACATTATTGCTGTTACTGTATTTGGGTGCGTTGTTGCAAAACTTAATTGTAAACTTTTCATGATTATGAGGTTTTTAACTGACTAAAGTTATGATTACTGACTTTATATATTTGAATGTTTGATAGACGTGACGCCATTATGTCATCGCCAATGACGTCATTACGCCGAGCGTAAAAGAACCGGTGAACTGTTTTTTTCAACCGGTTTATTGAATCGAACGTCCAAAAGAACCGGTTCGCGGAAAAGAGTCGAACTTCCCATCACTAGTTGATTCCACAATGAAAGAGTCTGTATTTTCTATACATTTTGTAGACATCTCTTGTGATTCAAATTTTATTTTATTAAAGAGTTTTAATTTTAGGCACACACAGATAACAAGAATCAGCATATGAATCTCAACAACGGTGACAAACAGCATATTCAGATGAACCGATCTACTCTGAACATCACAAAACTAGATAGTAGAAATTCACATGAAAACAGCAAAAATAAAATATAGATATAATAAAAAGTTAAAAAGACAGTTCAGCTCATAATTTATTCATGCCGCAATGCATGATGGGAGCCATGGATGAGGTTTTGTTGTCTACAACATGCTTTTTTGATGGTCACCGTTGTTGTGATGCTCACACTGATTCTTGATGTATGTGCGTCTAAACTAAAAAAATTCTTTCTTTATGTAGAACTAACTTTTAAAAACATGTCATATTATGCCGAAAATGCTGGTCACTTTTTTATCCGCCTAATTTATGAATACAGTAAAAAAACCTGAACTCAGGCATTCTGGTCACTCCATGACAATTAGCCCAAACCACAATCAAATCGATAAGATTACCTTGGCTCTGGTCTGTCTGCATGTTTTAACTCAGTTGCCACAGCCACACAAAATCTAAAGTTAATAAGTGAAGGGTCAAGATCCCAACTAAAGCAAACACTGACCACTATAATGGTGACACACAAATTGTGATTTTCTCGTTTGGTGATTCTGCTTTGTTAACATCAGGTGTCTTTAATAATGGTCAATCATAACTCAATTCACTTCTTAATTATCTCATTAACTTCAACTCTGCTTCAGTGTTACTATTAACACTGCTTCGGTGTTGATATGTGTCCACACTCAGTGTGTTAAATTAACACTGGGGATTTTGCTGTGTATAAAAACATATTGAATATTATCCCTGTTATCAAATCTAGAGTTAATTTAACATGGTATTGTATGGTACAGCTGAATCTTTCAATCTATATTCATTCTGTTGTTCTATAAAAGATTATTAAGGGTTTTTTTAGGCATTTAACACCAAAATACAAAAACATCTCATACTTAAATACAGCCTTGTGACTACTAGCCCCAACCAGTCAACAAGATATTTGTAAAAAATGCTTATAAAATCATGTTCTTACCCATTTCATCAACACTCATGAGCAGTGACAGCACTATAAATGATCAGGATAAAATCTGCATTGTTGATTTCACACTCTAAATGTCATGTGATTAACACATTTAAATACGAGGTAGCGATACTTGTGCTGATAGAGCAGAAGCAGAGTTTTAGCAGATGCTCAAAATGCTTTCAAACTTGGTAATATATCTAGTTAATCAGTTGCATACAAACTGTGATGTATGCTCTTATAAGAGACAGAGAAAATAATTGCTTGAATAAGTGACTTTAATTTGCATATGCAGATCAGCTATCATGGTATGGATAAGGACTGGTAAACAATTAAAAGCATTGCATTAGTAGTGACTGTAACATTCTGCATGACGGTGTATTTGATAAACCTCAAATTAATGGAAAGCAAACAAACAACTTAAAATACGCTGATGAAGAAGCTAGACAGTCTCTATGCTTTTGTCTGTCTTATGTCTGTCAGTGGTTTTGTTCTCAGAAGTGTCATTTATCTCTGAATATGGTCACGGTGTACTAAGAAAACTAAGCAGCAGCCTACTGAAGAATGTCACACCCAGAAAGAGGAACTCAGTACTGTTAGAGTAAAGCTTGAGGCCTTTTCACATACCTAATATGGTGGGACTCTGGACAGTAGCTTGTGATTTTAGACAGTAGCTTTTGAGAAGTTTTACAAATAGGGCAGTAGAGTGAACCGACTTTCCTTGAAAGGGATTTTGATTATATTTGACCAGCAAAAAGTAAAGATCCAGTGAATAACTCAATGTTGGCATTACAATTAAGGTACAACCAGATTCACTTCCATATTGTGCTAAATTTCAGAGTAAAGTGGCATATCAATCAAGAATAAAACATTGAGTGGGAATTTATTTTGTACACTGGGATTGACTGGATTGTGAAAAGTGAGCATCACATACCAGATGGAATGATGTTTGTCTTCAATGTGCATTTAGTAGCCTGTAAATGATCCATGGGTGTGCTAAATAACTCTACTAGTATTGAGACTACTAATTAATTGAATGAAAGAGGAATCAAAAAAAGTGAAATAATAAAAAAGCAAAAAATAAATAAATAAATAAACGGTTATCAATGACAAAAAGTAATTTCAATCAAACTAGTCACAATGCTAATAGCAACAACGTATTTCCATGATGATATTATTAGCGACAAGCATTTGACTTCCAGATGTATCCATTGTCATCAATCTTTTCAAAATTCTCCATTGAAGCATCATCAGACACACCTGTCAGTCATTCAGGACTGGCTTTTGGTCAGTAGAGATTTTGGTCTCAGAATGGGAAAAACTGTTGATTTATTGGAATTGGATAATGGAAAAATTGTGGTGGCAAGGCGCCTCGAAACTTTGATTTCAGAAATGGTGCATCTTGTTGGTTGTTAACATGTCCCTGTAATCAAAAGTGGTGCACGTATGTCCAAGCGATGAACCGCTGTGAAGCAGTGTGTTGTCTGCAGCTCAATGATGCCATAGATGAGCATTGTTCACAGTGACTACAGAGCAACAGTGCGACAAATCACCAGCAGTGATGACCAGGGCAATGTGTCACAGAGCACAGTTCATCACAGCCTTTTGCATATAGGCCTGCCTCTAGTTGGGTCCCCATCAGTGGCGGACTGGGACAGTAAATCGGGCAGGGAATTTGACACCATCCCAGGCCACCTCTGTTGCTGTAGTCACCACCACCCAATTGAGTCCACCAGACTGCTAAACTCTTTGGCTCTTTCAGTTGTTTGAATTGGGTTATACTTAAAAAATAAATCAAAATCCTTAGACTGGACGGGCAAAATAATCAAATGAAGTAGCAAGAAGTATCAAGGCATTCACTGTCTCTATCATCTTTCCCTTAATCCCCCTCTCTCTCACTCTGCACACTGAGTTTATCTGCAATATGAAATAAGCACTTTCAATAATCTATATTAATAATGCAGCCATCAATTTTACGTCCAAATGATCACAGTCCTACTACTGATGACCTTATAAATCATAAAAGCACATATTTTTTTAAGAGTATAGCCAGCATGGTTAGTTTTGCTTATAGCTTAAACTTTACCTGAAGGTTCCTGCTCTGACTCAAAAGCTGAACTGTCCGCCCCCTCTTGTTCAACAGCAGGAACACTAGCAGCACTAGTACTACTGTTGCTTCCTTCGTCACCTTCAAAATATATAAGCATTGTACACTAGGCTAAATACTGTAGGCTAGAAATGGAAAATCAATTTCTGGTAAATTTTGGCACTAAATAAAATACTGTATCCCCATATGTAAGACAGTGTGCTAGTTTGTCATTAAGGTGCTCTTTTAAAACATCTATCATTATATACATTTGCAATATATATATATATATATATATATATATATGGGGGGGCCATACAAGCCATAATTCATTCTGGCACTCTCACACACATACATTCTCCATTCACATACATACATTTCTACTCTCACACACATATATTCTCCTTTCAAATACATACATTTCTACTCTCACACACATATATTCTCCTTTCACATACATACATTTCTACTCTCACACACATATATTCTCCTTTCACATACATACATTTTACTCTCACACACATACACTCTCCTTACACATACATACATTTCTACTCACACACACACACACTTATATTCTCCTTTCAAATACATATATTCTTGCTTTACACACATAAATTCTCCTTACACATACATATTTTTTTTTGCTTTCACACACATGCATTCTCCTTTTACATATATATATATATGTCTACCTTTTTTGGTATCCATTACTTCCTGTATAAGCAGGAAGTCACTCTCAGACCAGGAAATACATGAGCAAGACCTGCTCAGCTCTTCCTCACAATTTTAAATTTATGCTATTTTCTTTTAAAGTCATCCTGTTTTCTTTTCAAGTACATATTTTAAGTTTTTATTTTTAACAAATCATTATGTAACCTATGTGTTCTACAGATCTGTGTACAAGTTCTAAGACACTGATTTTGATCGTATTAACAGGGCTTAACGCTAAAGACATTTTCTACCGGTCCGGTTCGGCCAGTGGTTTAATTTTTTCTTTACTTGCCCTGGCAAAATCTTTACAGGACTTGCCACAATCAATCAATCAATCAATCAATCAATAAGACTAATTGTTTTCATTGTTGACTGTAACATTGTATTGTAATAAATAATAACCACTTTGCACAAATAGGTACAATAGTTCAAAGATAAAACTGAAATAAACCATGGTTTTTCAGGTAGGCCTAACTATTCCAGTTAAGGATGCACTGATCAGGATTTCATTTATTTTACAATCAATTGAGCCGATTCCCATTCTCGTTGCCATTTTATTTAGTTCGTATTTTTATTTTTATTTTTTACATTTAGTAAATGTTTATTTTGCTCTGTTACTGGCCAAACTAACCTTGAGCAAACAAACAAAAAATATATGCAACATGAAGCAAGTGCTCAAAACAAAAACATCAGATTGGCTGAATTAATTTTTCATTATTATTATTAGTTTTATTTCCTTAATTATATGTGTGTCTGCACTATGTTTGTAATTTCTGTACTGGAAGCTCCTGACGAAATTTCTTCTGTGTGTAAACACTTGGCAATAAAGCTTTTCTGATTCTGATGAAAATGCTAATTCAATCTCTGACAACAGGTGGCGCTTATAGATCACTAATCTAGCACTGAATTATTGCTGCACGCAGAGCTGCAATTGAAAAAAAAAATAATTAAATAAGTAAATGAAAATCTAAAAATAAATAAACCGCAATGAGTCTTGAGTTATTTAAATAATATAAAGATATCGCTGTCCCTAACTTGCAACCTCCCACTTTATTCACTTCCTAAATTTAATGCAAAAAAAAAAAACCTTGGACGCTTATAATATATCTATCTGGCAACACGACTGAGGCTGAGCTCACGTCCTCAATCACAACTCGCTCAAAGGACGAAGCCATGTAACCTTTTCACAATAATAATATTTATTTATTTTTTAAAACCCAGATAGCTTGCTGAAATACATCTGCGGCTTCCTCATCTACCTCAGCCATGCTGATCAAGACCTGTCACGGTGAGCCTGATCGCGCCTAAACTGCCTTCCATTTCAACTAAACGCCTTCCGTTTCCACTATACTCTCTCTCGCACATACATACATTCTTCTCTTACATACATCTATATATGTATGTGTGTATATGTATGTGAAAGGAGAATGTACACAGCAAAAAAATGCTGAGTGAAATTAACTCTGCTGGGAGTACATGTGAGACCACACTCAAGAGTGTGAAAGTGTTAAAATAGGAGTGTTAAATTAACACTGAAGCTGAGTTAAAGTTAATGAGATAATTAAATGAGTAATTGAGTGATGATTGACCATTATTGACGAGACCTGATGTTAACATGAAGAATCAACAAAGATGAAAATCACAATTTTTATGTCACCATTATAGCGGTCAGTGTTTGCTTTAGTTGGGCTCTTGAGCCTTACGTTTTAAAAGTCAGCTTCGGTTTGACTGTTACAACAGAATTGGAACAAACAGGCAAGAGATTAATCAAAACATGGGCATTTGACCCGAGTCAACAAACTCTATTAAAGCCTAAACAGATTTGATTGATCTCATTAATTATAACAAGCCTGTGATTTTACAGTACCCGCTAATTAAAATGATTTCTTGAAAGTTGTTCTGATAATAAATAAAACTTGCATTAGACACACACATACATCAAAAATTTGTGTAGGAATCTCAACAACGGTGACAAACAGCATATTCAGAAAAACAGAACAACTCTAAACATTAGAAAACAAACTACTAAAAGTAACATAAAAAAACAAAAATAGAATAGTAAGAATAAAGGAAATTACTGAAAGAATTCAGATAATAATTTATTCATGCCACAATGCATCATGGGAGCCATGGATGAATTTTGATAGGTGGCACCCAGAATGCACTACAACATGCTTTTTTGATTTTCACCATTGTTGAGATTCACAGGTTGATTCTTGATGTTTGCATGTATAACTGAAAGACTCTTTTGAAAATTTTTTGCGCAAACAACTTTTAAGAAATTCCTCAGATTGTATTTGAAATGCTGGAAACACTTTGTTGAAGAATCATAGGGCTGCAGTAATCAATAATGTAACTTTAACTCAGTAATTCAGGAATAACAATAGTCTTTGCTTGTCCATCAGTTTCTCAAACATCAGCAGCCAATTAAAATCTGACTTTAACGTTTTAGGGGTCAAGAGCCCAACTAAAGCAAACACTGACCACTATAATGGTGACATAAAAATAGTGATTTTCGTATTTGTTGATTCTGTATGTTAACATCAGGTCTCGTCAATAATGGTCAATCATCACTCAATTAATCACTTAATTATCTCATTAACTTTAACTCTCCTTCAGTGTTAATTTAACACTCCTATTTTAACACTTTCACACTCTTGAGTGTGGTCTCACATGTACTCCCAGCAGAGTTAATTTCACTCAGATTTTTTTTGCTGTGTATGTGTGTGAGAGTAGAAATATATGTATAAGGAGAATGTATGAGTTTGGAAGCAAAATATATGTATTTGTAAGGAGAATGTATGTGTGTGTGAAAGCAAAAATATATGCATATAAAAGGAGAATGTAAGTGTGTGTAAGAGTAGAAATGTATGCATGTGTAAGAAGAATGAAAGTGTGTGAAAGAAAAAATATATGTATCTGAAAGGAGAATGTAAGTGTGTGTAAGGGTAGAAATGTATGCATGTGTAAGAAGAATGAAAGTGTGTGAAAGAAAAAAATATATGTATGTGAAAGGAGAATGTAAGCGTGTAAGAGTGCCAGAATGAATTAAGTCTTGCATGGCCCCTCATATTATATATATATATATATATATATTTTTTTTTTTTTTCTTGTTTTTTTTTCTTTTAAATAGATTTTATCTATTGTAAGTCGCTTTGAATGAAAGTGTCTGTCTGTCAAATGATTATGTAAATATTACGGTGGAACAGTTCAACTTTTTTCACAGTTCGGTTTGTTTCACGGTTTTAAAGTCACGGTTTCGGTATAGTTGTATGTGCTATGTTTATGGAAAAACTATACTTTCAAATATATATATATATATATATATATTATCATATTATTAAGAATATTCTAACTACAAGAAACAGCACAAATAAATACAATAGAGTAAAGATACAAATAAAATAAACTGACTTTCAGGGTTTTTTTTAGGTAGGTCTTGCATTAGTTTTTAGGTACAGAAATTAAAGTTATCAAACGTAAAGCAGCATTGCATTTTGGACTATAAATCAAATATTATTCTTTATTAAAGTAAAAAAGCTTTTTATTCAAGAGCAGTGAGTGATTTCTTTGTTGTCGCTGTTCGATTAATATAAAGACTGTCACTTTAAGAGAATGCACTGATCCAGTGATCGTATTAGTATTGAACAAGAGTGAATGATTTGTAGAGGTTTTTTTCATCGCTGTTGTTGTAATGTCTGGGAATCCATAATGCTCATGCATCAACAGAAACATATATTAGCTGCACCCTGTTTGTTTTACGTCTTATTTAGTTAAACCATATTACAGATGCTTTGTCAGATTTAAGTTGAACAGCAGTCTCAGCGCGTGCCGAACCGTGTGTGGTGAACTGAACGGTTAGTTTTTTTCAGTGGACCGTCCCATCCATAGTAAATATAAATGTAATTCTGACTGACCTGCTCCCTTACTGGCGAACATGGCTGGGATTTTGCAGCAACTTGCTGGGTCTGTGGCCAGGGCTTTTCTCCTTTTTATACGTTCCGTCTCTGCTCCTCCTTTGCGTTTTTACGCTCCATTTTTTGCCTGATTTTCTAAGATAAAGCCTGCCTCTGGAAATAGCCAATTAGGCAGTGCTTCGCTGATGTTTGGTCATGTGGTGGTGTCATTTTGACTCCGCGATTGCCTGATTCGTAGATTCATAAGACCGTCAATAAATTCGCAGTTGCATACCAGCCTATCGCGCACGTCAGCCTGATCGACTGCACAGCGGCAGGCAGCAGGCCAGAATGACCGTCAGGCCACCGGGAAATGTCCCGGTGCTCCCGATGGCCAGTCTGTCCCTAGTCCCCATGCTAACTGCACTCCATTGCAAGCAAAGCATGACATTGGCCCAAGATCATTGAGATTGGTCCGTGGATGATTGGAAAAAAGTGGCCTGGTGTGATGAATCAAGATTCCTGGTGCATCACTTTGATACGCAATTACCAATAGAGGCTATGGCACCTGCATGCACTGTTAAGGCAGACACAGGCCGGCAGTGGTGATGCTATGCTGTGGGTGATGTTTTCTTGAGACTCTTTAGGCCCCATTATCCCAATATCCCACTTATATCCCATTTATTATCCCACTTGCAGACCAAGTGCAACCACCCATAGTAGCCATGTTCTTTGCTGGTGTTAGCCATTATCAACAATGTAATACACCATGCTATGAATTCACCTTGAACCCACTTGAACATTTGTGGTTTGACTCAGAAAAGCGCAATGCACCCAAACCAGAGGAAATGATATTTAAATTACATTCTGTACGTCATTAAAACTGTGACAAATTGGTACTTCTCTGAGGTTTAACAAAGTCATATGTGACCCGTGCTGGGAAAATGAGTGTAAATTCACATGGGCTCTTTTGAGCTACTGGAAGAAAAAAAAAAAAAAAACTTTTGTGACCTTTGGCTAATCTGGCCCAGTTTGCCCCACTCTTCAACAACACACACACACTTAGATTGTGAATGATATTAGAATGTATTTATCTGCACACAGAGCGGTGGAAAGGAGAGAATGGTGAGTCATGTTAAGATATAATACAGCTCCATCCACAGCAGATCTCTCTACCTCTGCTGCTCTCTATATAACAATAAACACCACTTACTGAAATTGTACTTAACAAAACAACAAGCAAAAATAAAACTAATTCTGAAATGTAATAATTTCTACAGGAAATTATACCTACTTTGCCAATACAATATGGCTTTACTTTCTCTTCTTAAAGGTAATGTTCTGCGATCGTTTAATGCATTTTCAAAATCAATTAAGAACGATATGAATTGGCAGAGAATGTATTGTATATTGAATTTGAGATAATCATACACTTTGTTAAATGTAGCGTGACATAAATGGAAAACATTTTCAGTAAAACAGCTAATTAAGTGCTCTACAAAACACACTTTGCAATAAACATTTGCTAAACAACAGTAAATTCTTAAATTCTACATGGCAAACAATTATCTGCACAGAGCAGTGGAAATGAGAGAATAGCGAGACACGTTAAGATATGATACAGCTCCATCTATTCGAAAAAAAATATTTCACTTGGTTAGAAAGCACATGGGAAAATGGTGCATTTATAAATCATATAAATCATTCTGCAGGTCTTTTAATGGAAGTCCCCCCCCCCATTTTTTTAACTGCTTATTGTGCCTGGTTTTTTCAGCACAAGTCACATTATTCTCATGAGGAGCACATGTGGAGGCGGTAAAGGATAACAACGCATGAGCAATGTTTCAGGTGGTATGGCAGGTGTAAACACATGAATCAGATATGGGTCCCAATTGAAAGAACATGTAAATGGACAGCCAAAACAATCGGATATAGGCAACAAATTGGGATTTGGAATTGGGCATCAAGACCTGCAGTGTAAACAAGACCATAAGGAAATGGCTCATTGGTGTAGATTAAAGAGCAGGACATTTAATTGCACATTAAACATTCTCTAATGACTCACAATGTTAAGATTCTCATAAATTATCACATTCTCATACAGAGGGATGTTCATTTTAGGCTCAGGAGTTTTACTGCAAGGATGAACGGCCTTCATGAAAAAAGAGACAGAAGAAAAATAAGAACCAGGAGAAAAAGGAAAACACAACTAGTTGTGAAAAGTACTATAGTGACCTTGTCTAGGCTTGAATAAAAAAGCTGATCACTTACCACCACATTCTCATACACATATGAGAATAGACTAGGATCAGATATCATGCCATCAGAAGTGTTTGTGAGAGACTGAAAAGTCGAAGAAAATATATCCAATAGTGTTACCATCAGTGTTCAAGAGAGAAGAGTGGTGAATCAGAGCCATAAAATAAAGACATATAAAACAAGAATAGCATGCATTATAAAATTCATATACATATTCATAAACATATACATGACTCATATCTTGATGTTCAGTCACATTCCACATTTGTTATGATTGTATGTACATTTGTATGCAGAAACGAAATCTGGCACCCTGTCAGTATATTATTAGAACCGAGATTTTACTGTACAATAAAGCAATTGATAAGAAACATGGACATTTCAATACTTTTTTCTTATGCACAATATAGCCTCTAAGAGTTATTTAATTATTTCATAGATGAGATATAATCGCTGTGAGCAAATCTCAGTGTAACAACTCACTGACTCAAGCCTCTTTCTAACATCTAAATTGCTATGATGTCAAAGCACATGTGATGACGTAACGAGCAGCTGAAATGCATAGATCAACTACCAAAAAAAAACGATATATATATATATATATATATATATATATAAGGAATATATAAGGATTAATTGACGACTGCTCGATTTCCTGAGGTGTGGTAAGCGTAATAATTGACTCTGGGCTGTTGAAGGAAAAATAATGCACACCTGAGGTGGTGATGCGGCCACGACACAAAGCGGATCAATCAGATTATATATTTAAAGGGATTCATCCAGTTGTTGTATTTAAATCGCTATTGTGAGTAGAACAATACATCCAACACCTATTTTGCTAGTTCCAGAACGTCATTTTAAAGATGGTAATGTAGGCTTGAGCCATTGATAGCATTCTAATGCAGTTATTAATTAACTTATTAGAAAGAGAGCAAAAGAAAATTACACACACACACAAACACACAGTGGTGTGATTTCTTTTTTACAAATTTGGTGTGATTTTTTTTTTGTCAAATTATTTCCCTTTTTTTAATTACATTATCTTTCCCTTTAGCACCCCCTATTGAGAAAAAACCTTATTTGAGCCCTTTGAGCCCTTGAAATTCACTGACCTTTGACTGCAATGTGTTCCTGTTCATGCAGCTGCTCAAAAATAAATCATGTTATATTAACATTACACAATATTAAACCACATAACTAAACACACACACAGGTTTTGTTATTCTTACCAGGTAAGCAGTACAATGATGACAGCAACCACAACTCCACAAAGCGTAACTACAATGGCTGTATAAGATATCTTCCAATTTAGTACTGAAACAAAATGAAATATAGAGAAAAATTGATCATAAAAACTCAGTTTAGAAGGAGTAAATGAGCTAAGTAAATGAGTTGCTCTACCTTTAACAGTGACAGTAACAGCGTCTGATCTCTGAGATCCATGTTGATTGTGAGCCTCACAGTAGAAGCGTCCACTCTGTAGTGCACTGAAACTCTGTCCAGATCCAACAGATGAGCTTTGATTCTCCTTAAACCAGCTGAAGTTCAGAGCAGGAGGGTTTGACTCACTGCTGCAGATCAGAGTCACTGAATCTCCCTCCACTATTACACCTGATCCATTCATAGACACTGAGACGTTCCTGGGAGGGTCTTAAAAATTAAAATAAAGATATAATTATCAATAATGATAAATCTGAGGTGACAAGGAATTCGACTGAATAATCATTAACTCACACATGACGTTTAGAGTCACACCAGCGGAGTATTTCTCTCCATGTTTATTTCTGGACTTGCACTTGTATTCTCCACTGTGATCAGAGCTGATGTTTGAGATGCTGTAGATTCTTCCAAATCCTACAAACATTTTTTCTTTAAACCAGCTGATTTTTGCAGGAGGGTTTGCATCACTGCTACAGCTCAGAGTCACTGAATCTCCCTCCACTATTACACCAGATGGACTGATGAATACTGAGAGGATAGTTGGTGGGTCTAAAAAGAACAAAATTTAAAGCCTTAAATAATCTTGTTCAAACACAATCTACATGTTTTTGTTTTTGAAAAGTACTAATGAATCTGTACTCACAGGAGACATTGAGCTGAGCAGCAGGAGAGATGTAAGTGTGTCCATGTAGAGCACAGCTGTATCTGCCTGCATCCTCTCTTCTGACTGACTGCAGCAGGAGTTGATTGTTTCTGTCTCTTCTCTCAGTTAATGGCTGTGAGTTTCTGTACCAGATGAATGTTGCTCTGTCAGTCAGAGTGCAGCTGCTTTTACATGTCAGACTGACATTATGACCCTCCGTCACTCTCTCAGGAGCCTCCACCTGAAGATCTGAACACAACACACACATTATATCTAGTGCTGCTGTCAAACACTGATTATTATTCAACATAATGCACAGAAGAAGAGCTCAGCCTCATGAAAGTCACCTGTGACAGTAAGAGTCACTCCTGGATAACCAATCAATTTCACATTAGGTTTATCAGTTGTGAATCTGAAATAGTACATGTGTTGGTCCTTCTGTGACACATGACTCAGTCTGATGGTGCAGTTCTGCTGTTTGTCTCCCAGATACTGAAGCCTCTGACTGTATTCAAGATCCTTTGACAGATCTGGAAACTCATTATCAGCATTTCTAACAGTTGTTTTGGTCCAGAACACTTTCTTGATCTTATATCCAGTAGGGTATGTATAAGTGCAGTTCATTATCACTGATGAGTTCTTTAGTGCACAGATTTGTGAAGGAATGTAACTCACACCCCAACCAGCGATAGAAACCCCTGAAACACAGAATTAATTTTAAGCAAAACTTCATATTATTTTAACATTCGCTAATGAATCTTTTCTACTGCACGGTACGGCTCAGTATGATTCTCTTTTGGGGGGTTGTCCACTGGGTACAGTACCTGGTACCCAATACATTTTTCAGTACCACTTCGGTTGAGGTTCCAAGCGAACCATACTGTTGCCAAAACGTGACGTGTAAACGTCAGATTAAGGACTGGCTGGAGAGAATCTTCACTACCTATGTCACCCAACTTGCGACACAAAAGAACACAAAAGAAATGCCAGATTTAAATCAGCACCTCCACTGAAGGATCGAACACAACTGTTTTGAATAAACCCACCTAGAAATATTTAATGTTCTGGGAATGTTTTCAGTGGCAAGTTTTATTTTAGTTCCCAGAGTGTTCTGCTAAAAGGTAGGATAAGATTCTCTAAAAACATTATAAAAATATTTATTGATAACATTGTTAGAACATTATCCTCTAACATTCTAATAATGCTTGCCATCACATTCGATGTGGGCTTACATTGCTAAGAAGTAGTGATGGGAAGATGAATCCTCATGAAGCATTAAGATTTTCAGCCAAGTGGTTCACAAAAGGGTTAATTTCTGGAAACTGAATTTGCTCACAATACCACCTGGTGGCCAACGAGTGTAAAACAAGCAGATATATTACAGACAGAGGTGTAAAGTCCAGGGGTCAGAAAGTAAAAGTCCTGCCATATTTTTGTTCCACCCATGAACTCAGCAGCTGATTTCACCAGAGGAGGAACCAAGTCATTCCTTTCAAGTCACAAACGAGTCTCAAGTTAAATCCCAAGTCCCCAAAGAGTTAAAGTTAGTGAGATAATTAAGTGACTAATTAAATGATGATTGTGCAGTAGTGATGCTGTTAACACCTGCTGTTATTGAAAATTACAGAGGATCGGATTATTTATTGTTTAAAATGATGCGACCATCATGGAGATCAGTGTTTGCTTTAGTTGGGCTCTTAACCCTTTTAATAATACAAAGTAATTTGCTTTTAAACACTTGCGGTTGTGTTACATAGTAAACATTAACACATTGCTGAATTTAAAGCTTGAAATAGCAAATTAAATTGCTCTTTTTTATCTAAAACATTTAATGAGCACCATGAGGGTGTCTCTCTTTGGTTTGTTACATGATGTACAGCTATTTCTGAACTACAAAAAAGTCCTAATAAACAAATATTATTGCAATGCTTAAATATTGAGGGAAAGTTATACAGGCTCAGGATTTTAGACATGAGCACTTATCATATGATCCTCAACAGTGGTGACAAAATTATTCATGCTACAGTCCTTGATGGGAGTTTTACTATGGTGTTACCCAGCATGCACTTCAGCTTGAAGAGTTTTGTTGATTGTCACCATTGTTGAGATTCATATGCTGGGTCATGATGTCTGTGCGTCTTAGTAGGACAAGATTAAAAAATTATATATATATATTAATTACATTCATTAGATTTCAAATTATTTCATTATAACTATTATACCAACGGTTTATTTGCATGTGGCAGTTCCACAAGGTAGGTTATTAAAAAAAAAACTGAACATATGTTAAATGAAATAAACTTTTTTTGGAAATAAACAGACTGATGCCTAACAATTACTTTGTCATGTAAAACCAGCTAGTAATGGTTTTCTGCACAGCACTGATCACACTGCTTTATAACAGCACATGTACTTTTACAGGGAAATACCTAACACAAGAAGCCAAAGGTCAAGAGCCCAACTGAAGCAAACACTGATCTCCATGATGGTGGCATCAGTTTAACCAATAAAACATCAGCATCTGATCCTCTGTAAAGCACAACAATGGCAGGTGTTCATCACTAATGCATAATCATCATTTAATTAGTCTCTTAATTATCTCATTGACTTTAACTCTTTGAGGACTTGGGATTTGACTTGAGACTAGTTTGTGACTTGAAAGGAATGACTTGGTTCCTACTCTGGTGAAATCAGCTGCTGAGTTCATGGGTGGAACAAAAATATGGCAGGACTTTTACTTTCTGACCCCTGGACGTTACACCTCTGTCTGTAATATATCTGCTTGTTTTACACTCATTGGCCACCAGGGGGTATTGTGAGCAAATGACGTTTCCAGAAATGTACCCTTTTGTGAACCACTTGGCTGAAAAGCTTAAAGCTTCATGAGGCTTCATCTTCCCATCACTAGTAAAGGTCATACAACACTGCATCCAATGGAGTTTGGCTTTCGAAGTAATCACTCCACAGAAACAGCCATTCACTTTTTTTATCGAGAACATCAAAATTAATTTAGATAAAGGAGGCATGGTGGGTGCAATATTTTTAGATAAAAAAAGCATTTGACACCATCGATCATGTCGTTCTTTTGTCAAAATTATCTTATTTAAATTTTTTCGGAAGGAAATCAAATGGATGAAATCATATTTAACTGACAGAAAACAAAGATCTAAACAGTAAAATAGGTGTCCCTCTAGGATCTATACTGGGCCCCCTTCTGTTCAGTCTCTATATAAATGACCTGCCCACTGTTTGTCCATCTGAACATTTACAAATGTATGCAGATGACAAAGTCCTCTACGTGCCTGCTAAAAATAAACAACAAGCTGCACATCAACTGACTGAGGCCATGAGTAAAGTATTCATTTGGCTAACTAATTAATGCTTACACCTGAACATTAGTAAAACAGTATGTATGTATTTTACAAAACAAACTACTGTGACTTATGACCCTGAGGTAATTGTTAACCAAGATAAGGTTAGAGTGGTATCTGACTTTAAATATCTGGGAATCATCCTAGACTCACAACTCTCATTTAAAAAGCGTACAAGAAAGGTTGCCAACATTGTCAAATTTAACCTGGCAAATTTTAAGCACATAAGATCATACCTACCAATGAAGGCCACAAAGCTCTTCTTGCATGCAATGATCTTTTCAAATTTTCCTTACTGTTTAACCAGCTGGGCGCAAGCCAATAAAACAATATTGCAACCACTGGAGTCACTTTATAAAAAGACATTAAAGACATTGGACCGTAAGGGTAATAGTTATCATCATTATCACATAATCAAAAAATACAACATGCTTAGATATAAAAACTACAAACACTTTGCTTATGTCTTGTCTTTAAGGCACTCCGTGGGCTTGCTCCCCCACCACTGTGCTAGTTTATAAAACTGAAAGACAAGGTCAATGAAGTAACTAGAGCAACCACCAGAGGGGACTGCATAGTTCAGTATAGGCAAAGTAGGATTGGAAACACAGTCTTTTATGTCAATGTCACAGTGTCTGGGTTGTGTCCCTGGGTTTCCACTAGATGTCCTCCTTTCTCACGGTGTCTGTCACCTTATCACTTCCTGTTCCCTTATTTGGTCACCTTCCTCCTTGTTTAGTTAATTGATTGTTCCCCACCTGTCTCCTGTTTCCCCTTTATCCTTCGGTGTATTTATACCCGGTCTGTCTGAGTCTGTGTTACGGAGTCCTTGTTTAATGTTGTATATTAATTCATGTCCGTCAGTTCTTGCCCTTGCCTTGCCTTGTCTTCGTTTGGTTTATGTTTGGATGGATGTTTTTGGTTACGACTCATGCCTGGACTGTGTATTCTCTTTGGATTACCCCCTTATTAAAGACGTACTCGCAATTGGTTCTCTCTCCTGTGTTTTCCGTAACACCGATCGTGACAGAAGGACTCCGTCACTGCAAGAGCCAGCGGTATGTTGGCTTATGTCTCCTCCCCAGTCACAGTGCGGGAGAGGAGTGGATTTGAAGGAACTCGCCTGGTGGTTTTCCGGGGAACCAGAGGAGGTCGCCGAGGAGGGAGTGGTCGAGAGGATACTCAGCACCGCTCTCAACCAGGGCCGCCCTTCGACCCGGGGCTCGTGTGGGGTGGATTAGAGCCACCGCCTCACCATGGCGGACGGAGAGGAGAGAGGAAGCGCACGTCCGCCACAGTGGCGTCACTGCCCATGATGGCCGCTAGTCCAGCGCCACGAGGCAGGATGGACGCCAACACAGCACCACAACCCAAGGCGATCACGAGTCCAGCGCCACGGTGCAAGATGGCCGCCAGCTCAGCGCCAACGCCCAAGAGGGCCGCTGACTCATTCTTGGATTATTTCGCTACGCTGTCCAAGATCCTAGAGATTCCCAAGACGGTTAACGTCATGGCTGCTGAGCCAGCGCCACAGCACAAGATGGCCACCAGCCCAGCGCCACAGCACAAGATGGCCGCCAGCCCAGCGCCACAGCACAAGATGGCCGCCAGCCCAGCGCCACAGCACAAGATGGCCACCAGCCCAGCGCCACAGCACAAGATGGCCGCCAGCTTGGAGCCACAGCACAAGATGGCCGACTCAACGCCTGAGTCTCCAGACAAGGTGTCACCGACTCGCCAACATAGAGGGCGGAGGAGGAGGAGACAGACGTCTACCGTTCCTCAAAGCCCAGAGGACGTTCCCGAGGCGGTGCCCGATGCTGTTCTGGAGACCGAGGCGGTGCCCGATGCTGTTCCGGAGGCCGAGGCGGTGCCCGATGCTGTTCCGGAGGCCGAGGCGGTGCCCGATGCTGTTCCGGAGGCCGAGGCGGTGCCCGATGCTGTTCCGGAGGCCGATGCTGTTCCGGAGGCCGAGGCTGTTCCGGAGGCCGAGGCGGTGCCCGATGCTGTTCCGGAGGCCGAGGCGGTGCCCGATGCTGTTCCGGAGGACGAGGCGGTGCACGATGCTGTTCCAGAGGCCGAGACGGTGCACGATGCTGTTCCGGAGGCTGAGGCGGTGCCCGATGCTGTTCCGGAGGCCGAGGCGGTGCCCGATGCTGTTCCGGAGGCCGAGGCGGTGCACGATGCTGTTCCGGAGGCCGAGGCGGTGCACGATGCTGTTCCGGAGGCCGAGGCGGTGCACGATGCTGTTCCGGAGGCCGAGGCGGTGCCCGATGCCGAGGCGGTGCCCGATGCTGTTCCGGAGGCCGAGGCGGTGCCCGATGCCGAGGCGGTGCCCGATGCCGAGGCGGTGCCCGATGCTGTTCCGGAGGCCGAGGCATTGCCCGATGCCGAGGCGGTGCCCGATGCCGTTCCGGAGGCCGAGGCGGTGCCCAATGCCGTTCCGGAGGCCGAGGCGGTGCCCGATGCCGTTCCGGAGGCCGAGGCGGTGCCCGATGCCGTTCCGGAGGCCGAGGCGGTGCCCGATGCCGTTCCGGAGACCGAGGCGGTGCCCGATGCCGTTCCGGAGGCCGAGGCGGTGCCCGATGCCGTTCCGGAGGCCGAGGCGGTGCCCGATGCCGTTCCGGAGGCCGAGGCGGTGTCCGATGCCGTTCCGGAGGCCGAGGCGGTGCCCGATGCCGTTCCGGAGGCCGAGGCGGTGCCCGATGCCGAGGCGTCTCAAGTCTCCACAGGCAGTCCAGAGTCGAGTCAGGTGCCAGTGACCTCTCCAGAGTCAGGGCTAGTCACCGCTGATCCTCCGGAGTCAGGGCTAGTCACTGCTGATCCTCGGGAGTCAGGGCCAGTCACCGCTGATCCTCGGGAGTCAGGGCCAGTCACCGCTGATCCTCCGGAGTCAGGGCCAGTCACCGCTGGTCCTCCGGAGTCAGGGCCAGTCACCACTGGTCCTCCGGAGTCAGGGCCAGTCACCGATGACCTTCCAGAGTCAGGGCCAGTCACCGATGACCTTCCAGAGTCAGGGCCAGTCACCGATGACCTTCCAGAGTCAGGGCCAGTCACCGTTGAACTTTCAGAGTCAAGTCAAGTCACTGGGTGGTCTGCTGCTCCGCCCTGTTGGACTCCGGCATCGACCACAGGGGCGTGGTGGTCATCTGCTTCACCCTGGAGGACTCTGTCCTTGACCACAAGGGTGTGGTGGTCTTCTGCTCCACCCTGGGGGGCTTCCGCTCTGACCACATGGACGTGGTGGTCTTCTGCTCCGCCCTGGGGGGCTTCCGCTCTGACCACACGGATGTGGTGGTCTTCTGCTCCGCCCTGGGGGGCTTCCGTTCTGACCACACGGACGTGGTGGTCTTCCATTCCGCCCTGGGGGGCTTCCGCTCCGACCACACGGACATGGTGGTCTTCTGCTCCGCCCTTCAGTCCTCAGTCACCGATGACCTTCCAGAGTCAGGGCCAGTCACCGATGACCTTCCAGAGTCAGGGCCAGTCACCGTTGAACTTTCAGAGTCAAGTCAAGTCACTGGGTGGTCTGCTGCTCTGCCCTGTTGGACTCCGGCATCGACCACAGGGGCGTGGTGGTCATCTGCTCCACCCTGGAGGACTCTGTCCTTGACCACACGGACGTGGTGGTCTTCTGCTCCGCCCTGGGGGGCTTCCGCTCCGACCACACAGACATGGTGGTCTTCTGCTCCGCCCTGGGGGGCTACATGTTGTTTTTTCCTTTTGTTTTTGTGTTAATGTCTGTCTCCTCCCTCCTGGTCTTTCTGTGTTGTGTTACATTCTGGTGCCTGTTCCCCATGTTTTTCTTTTCTGGCCCTCCGTCCCTCCCCCTGAGCCTCCACCTGTCCGCCTCCCTCCTGGTCTGTTTTATGTCTGTCGTGGAGCGTCTGGGAGCCGCTCCGTAGAGGGGGGGTTCTGTCACAGTGTCTGGGTTGTGTCCCTGGGTTTCCACTAGATGTCCTCCTTTCTCACGGTGTCTGTCACCTTATCACTTCCTGTTCCCTTATTTGGTCACCTTCCTCCTTGTTTAGTTAATTGATTGTTCCCCACCTGTCTCCTGTTTCCCCTTTATCCTTCGGTGTATTTATACCCGGTCTGTCTGAGTCTGTGTTACGGAGTCCTTGTTTAATGTTGTATATTAATTCATGTCCGTCAGTTCTTGCCCTTGCCTTGCCTTGTCTTCGTTTGGTTTATGTTTGGATGGATGTTTTTGGTTACGACTCATGCCTGGACTGTGTATTATCTTTGGATTACCCCCTTATTAAAGACGTACTCGCAATTGGTTCTCTCTCCTGTGTTTTCCGTAACACCGATCGTGACAGTCAAAGCCACAATCTTTTGGAATAGTCTGCCCAATGAGTTAAGGGAATGTAATAGTCTCTCTTCTTTTAAAAAAGAGCTTAAATCTTGGATTAGGGACAATTATAATTGTAACCATACAGCAAATACTTAAGTCCATGAACATACTTTTTTCTTTAATTTCCCTTTTTTGATATAGTCTATTCACTTTATACTGTAATTAAGTTGAGGGCTAGGTGAGGTGGGCAATATATTGTCTGTTTGAGGGTATGTTCATATTGTTTTAAAATTCCTGCTGTATTTATTACATGGCTATTGTATTTATTCAATTTATAGTGTATTCTTATTGACTTTTGTATTTTTACAATTTGTACTATAATTTTTTATTGTATTTTTTGTATTTTTTTCTATGGACGACAGATGGAAACTAGCACTTGTAGCTAACTCTGGCTTGTTTACAGCAAGTAACTTGTTTGTTGATCGATAAGCATTGTCCCTATCAACGAAAGAAAGAAAGAAAGAAAGAAAGAAAGAAAGATAGAAAGAAAGAAAGAAAGAATTGTAAGTTGCTTTGGATAAAAGCATTCGCAAAATGACTAAATGTAAATGTAAATATCAAAGGAAGGTAAATTAGATTTCTAATTTCATGACCCCTTATAATCACAATATATATATATATATTTTATATTTATTTCATCCTCAACTTCATATGAAAAACTTGAAAAAATTTGGTTTTAATCAATGAACACTACAGAGTGAACAGTAGGTTTGACTCACCGTGAATCATGAGCAGAAAGATCAAAATAGAAGCAGCCATTCCTACAGACTTCAGCAGAGCCACAACTACAAAACATGTACAGTAGATATTTAAAATGAAATTATTTCTGACATTATTATCATCGTTTGAACTTTTATCTCTACAATGGCTGGAAAGCCCCTTTGAGTTCATCAGTCAAACAGCAGAAGGGTAGAACCCAGGACAAGTTTGGTGATTACTTGTAAGTATTAAAGTTATGACAATAAAATATTAAACCTGTTTATTTGAGTATGTATTTATTTGTTGTTACTTCTCAATTTAATTTTGAGATTTTGTTTTTTGAATTATAGATTTTGTTGTTTAACTCAGACCCAGATCTTCAATACTTCAGGATGGAAATCCATCATAACAATATGAATAACTGTATGTTTACAAATGTAATAATCTAATAATCTAGTGATCAATGTTTATTTATACAGCATTTTTTTGACAACTACAGTATGATGCTTTATTTCAGTCTCAGTTCTTCTTGTGTGAAGACGTTACCTACATAAAACCTGGCTCAATTTACCTCACTGCTGACACTGACGTGAGTGAGCGATTTTACAATATAATATCAACTGTTGCTAATACATTCGAAAAACAAACAAAGACAGACACTTAGAAACAAAAGAACAGAGAGATATCAAAGTCTGTCTTACCAAGCCCCTTAAAGCCTCAATGACACATAATGAGTACACACAGAGCTCTGAAACACAACATGGTAAACCACTATGATTTGACTTCCCCTCTCTGAGTGAGTTCCGTAGTTTGTGGCAAAAAAGAAGAAATATACAATGAACTTTAAGACAGACACAGACAGACAGATTAATAGATAGATAGATAGATAGATAGATAGATAGATAGATAGATAGATAGATATAATAATGAGCATCTGTCAATGAAACTGGAGTTTTTTTTTTGTTTGGTGGCCTACAGGAGTTTCCTTCTTCTTTCTTCTTCAAACAGTACAAAGGGCTATTTCAACACACGCATATAAAATAAATATTTCCATGACTGTATCATCTGCTGACTTCAATCTAAACTCATCATGCCATAAAAGCTTCATCCATAAGGAAGTTATTCTGGGAAAAATAAATAAATAAGAAAACATGAGGCGTTGTTTTAGTGTAAGCCCCGCCCCCAGCATATACTTTAGTCTGACGACGTTTGAGACTTCAGATCGATTCCACACACCTGAGAGCACCATTCACCTTTGGACAGGTAGGCAAGCTTTCATCTGTTCTTTCACATACAGGACATAACAGATATTATTCGACATTCATCAAGAAAACGATGTGATTTCCAGAGTTTAAAATTATTAATGGAAATGTTTAGTTTCTATAATTGTAGATTTTAAGAAGAGTGATATATTTATGTTTATACAAACAAACTAATAGGAAAACACACACACACACACACACGAGTCAGAAACCAATGCTATTTATAGAGAATAGCCAAAATGCTAATAACCTCCTCCGGTAAGCATCACCACATTTTGAGGAGCCAACCCATCTTGAAAACATCAGAATTTCCTTCACTAGTCAAATATTTCCCAGAACCAGATAAAGCTGTATTTACTCTTTCCGGTGCCTGTTAGCAGGAAGTAGATGAGCTGTCAATTCATCTTTAGTTAGCTCTGACTACTCGCTCTTCAGGCACAGGTTTCTATTTTCCCAGAAGTAGTGCTAGCTTCTTTTTTTATGTTTTTTAACGGTGCACTTCTTTACAGCTCTGACGTCATTTAAGAGAAGCAGGTGATAAAACAGTCTATTAGGGCTGTGCAAAAAATCGAATGCGATTTTCATGCACATCTCATCAGTAAAGTCGCTCCTGTAATTAGAAGTATATCTCAAGCACGTGCGTTCAGATCAGGGTTGCCAGGTTTTCACAACAAATCCTTCCCAGTTGCTTCTCAAAACTAGTCCAAAATTAGCCCAATCGCGTTTACAGGAGGTTCCCCGATAAAAATTTCTTCCCAGGGTTAAAATATAATTTTTTTGGAAGGGTCGCCTTGGTAAAATCGCAATCGCAGACTTGGCAACACTGGTACAGGTGGAGCGGCAGTTACTACACAGAGCTGTAGTCTACCGACAACTAACACAAAATAGTTTTCAAAATCGACAAAGAATCCCCTGCGATTTTAACATCGATTTTATGTAGATTGTCAGTGAATTACGGCTCGGTGTAGTAAATGCCAACCAGTGTTGCCAAGTCTGAGGTTGTTTTTCATGTTCGCAGGTCGAAGCGACCCCAATACAAATAACGTGATATTTAGCCCATAAAATGCGAATTTTTACCAAGGCAACCCTGCTAAAAAACGTATATTTTAACCCCGGGAAGCTATTTTTATCGGGGAACCACCTCGAAGCGCGATTGGGCTAGTTTTGGACTAGTTTTGGGAAGCAACTGGGCAGGATTTGTTGTAAAAACCTGGCAACCATGATCCGAACGCACGTGCTGGAGATATACTTCTAATTACAGGAGCGTCTTTACTGGTGAGATGTGCATGAAAATCGCATTTGATTTTTTGCAAAGCCCTACAGTCTATAGACTGATGCATATTTTTTGATAATTACATTACTGTCCAGTCTGTTTCTCGGTTTTGTACAAACATTAAGGGAAAATTCCATTTCATAATGTTGCGAACATTATGGCAATGTTATTTTTAATGTTCTCTGAATGTTCTGAAACAAGTAAAAAAGAATACACAAATGTCCAACTAAAACATTTTAGAAATACATTCCATGCTGGGTAATAAGGTTTTTAGAACTTTAAAGAACCTGTTTGAAGAATCTGATCAGTCTATTTGAATGTTCTAATGACACTATAAGAATGTTTGGTCGTAAGTGTAAGAAAATTTAGCCAGAATATTAGTCAAAGTTTGTAGGGTTTTTTTGTAATTTTTGATGCATTCTTGCTATATATATTTTACTGACCTCAATACCCGAAAGGTGAGATAATATAAAATATAATAAAATATAAAATGTTTCAACTGTGATTATAATTACATTTATTTTTGTATAGATGCAATAGTCCTTTTATAATAATAATATTAATAAAACAATCATTAATTTTGACATATTATTAAGATTCACTTTTATACCCCTGCTTTTCTAAAGACATTTGTACATATATAAATAAATAAATAAATAACAATAATCTGTAATATGTTTTTTTTTTCTTTTTCTTTTTTAATAAGGAAAATCTGCCAAGATGTGCTGCAAGGGTTTTCTCAAAGTTATAATGTTCGTTTTCAATGGCGTCATCTTTGTAAGTATGATCTTCATTGAAGATGGGCCTTCTTAACCCCAAAATGTTTTATGACTGCTTTTGACAATGGCCAGTTCATCCATTTTTACTTATTTCTAAATAGAACAGAGGTTAAATCTGTGACTCTTATCACTAACTACTTCTGTCGTAAAGGCCTCCTGTAAACTGAGCTACTGAGTAACTCTTATCAAACGAGGAATATAATAAAAGCTCATTCACCCAGATCACTCATGTTTCCACACACAAAACTATTTACTGCAACATTAAACTGTAAAATGACAGTGGTTTCCACCATCCTCCCCTTCCTCATTGCAGCTGGCAGGCGCTGCCATATTGGCAGTGGGCATCTGGGTGGCAGTAGACAGAGTCTCTCTTCTGGGCTTTTTAGAGCACATAGAAGATGCGCCCCCTGAACTGGCAGGGGTGGCAAACATCGGCTACCTGCTGATCGGCGTGGGAGTGTTTCTGACGCTCGTGGGCTTCCTGGGATGCTGTGGAGCCGTAAAGGAAAGCAAATGCATGCTGCTCTCGGTAAGTGAGCCTGTTTCCATCAAATGTTTAATTTAAATCTGAATGTTTCACTCTCAAAGTCTAGATGGTGACAAAAAATTTAAATTTCTCAACGTTTCTCCTAGTTCTTCACCATTGTGCTCGTTATCTTCCTCGTGGAGGTGGCAGCGGCGGTAGTGCTCTTCGTCTTTGAGCCTTTGGTGAGATCGAATATACCATACCAGAACAAAAGCACATATACACTGAAAAAAATTTAAAAAATAAATAAAAAACAAACAAACAAAAATAAAAACCTGGCGGTGTAGGATGTACAATTTTCACTCAAAAAAGTTTACAAATTTCACAACTAATTAAAAGTAAAGAGCAAGTAACACATCACGTAGCTACACCCCTGCATAAATGCATTTTTGTGATTAATATTGAATAAGGATTTTTGATAAAAAAAAAAAAATATGGGGACTTTACGTACAAAAACAATTTCCAGCCTATTTTAAATATATCTAGACAAAATTATAAAAGTCCCCATATTTCAAAGTATTTCATAAGCATGAGAGCTAACAGGAGTAACACAAATGCAAAATACTTTCAAAGCAACTCAAAAGTCCTATGTATTAAAGTAAAAAATACAGAGCAATCATGATATACAAATGATCTTAAAATAATAATTTGAGCCTTAAAAGATGTGAGCTTTTAATGAATTTGAATAAATATTTTTTTCATGACCAAGTTCATATTGGCAATACAATATACAGCACATTAAGAACCACAATGGCTTATTTGTACAAAAATAGATTTTAAACCCACATACACCTTATTATTTGATCTGTTTATGATTTCATAATCCTGTATGGTTGTAATCAATTTGTCTTTGCATGTAAGGGAGAGCATTAGTCTGCAAAATCAGAGACTGAAGCTGAATTTTAACCTCATTCCAGGTTCAGAAAGTTCTGGATGAAATTGAAGGAAAAGTTGCTAAAAGCATTGAGGACAACTATGGCAGCTTGGAGAGTTTCACTTCAGTCTGGAATAGCACTATGAATGAGGTACAGCACCAGCCATCATGTCCAGCTCTTTTCTGATATTAGAATCCCTAATAATTGAAACTGTTTGTAAACCACTGCGTGTGTGTGTGTGTGTGTGTGTGTGTTTATTTCTTTTTTTCTAGCTGAAATGCTGTGGATATACAAACTACACTGACTTCATGGGCTCTCATTTCGTAAATTCCACATCATTGTATCCTGTCACATGTTGCACAAACAGTTCTGGACCCTGCAATGAATTGGCAGCAAAAACAGATGTATGTTACAGAACACTTTATGATGAAACACACTACCAAAGCTGAAATATATGTGTTTAATGAAATGAATGAATGCATGACCATCCCATAGCCTCACTGAATGGCATTAATTTAATTTTGTGTAAAACCAATGTGGCTTTTTGCATGAAAGATGCGTTGTTTATGCCAGTAGGTTGCAAATTATAAATGCATACATTAAAATGCAACCAGCCATAATTGTGCATTAAAGACATCAAAATGAGTATGTGGTATGATAAAAGAAGTACAAATAATTGTGTAAAAACATTGTATTGATGTGTGCATTTGATCAGTGTGTTTTTGCCGTTGTTGTAGATTGTAGTGGGCTGCTTCCAGGCATTAGTGAATCTGGTCGAAGACAATGCAATTCTACTGGCTGGCGTGGCTTTGGGAATCGCTGCTTTAGAGGTATTTGCTTCATTTTTTTTTTTTTTATTCAGCACATGCAAGATGCATGTATATGCAGACTAATGTTCTTGCACCAAATGACAAAAGATGATCAAAATCTCAGTATGTGATTGAATAGAATTGATGGTCTGAATTATTAGCAAAGCTATATGCATTACATTGTATTTTTAATTTGTTTGATATTTATTTGGATGAATTTTAGGAAAGGTCTGGCTTATGTTTCTTAAAGGTTTGCCAGTTTTTGTTCCACAGACCATCCTGCGATTTGATAATGAGGTTTCCTTACACATTGGAACAAAGACAGCCAATATAGTTAAACCAACTAAAATAAAAGATTAGTTAGAAAAATAAAAACTTAGCTTTGCTAAAAATATAGATAAAAAAGTAACCAACCAAAGATTAAGTATCTATTTTCTTATTACTGCACATATTGATAATATTAATATTGTACCTAATTTGTTCATTCACAGATTGCAGCAATGGTTGTTTCTATGATCCTTTACAAGAATGTAGGAAAATGAAACCAGGACCAACGACATTTCTGTTTACATCATTGTTTACTGTGAAATGTAACTATTCAATATTTTATCTGGAGTTATGTAAATATATGCTGCATGTGTGAAATGTAGATTTTTTGTTCTTTTTTTAAATATTTTTTATTTACTTTTTAACCTCAAGTACAAGCATATTTTGGTCAAGATATGATCCTGACTGCAAATGTTTAATATCTAAAGCAATGTTGTTAAAGTTCATTACAACATGTTCTAGACTATCTTTGATATATTACGATATTTGATTATTTGTGTATGAACATCTGTACCAACTATCATATAATGACACATAAGACAGGAATCACTGGTTGAAAAGTCCTATGAATTTATCACATCATAGCTAGTTAATGATATTAAGTCTTATCATTAATTACTAACCTCTATATGCCCTTCCAACACAGTAAATGTAACATCCATGGACTATTGTGTGTTTGTTTTCCTCCACCACATGTTCCATGTCCTAGTTTTCTCCTCCATTTCCTTGTGTCCATATTTGGTTTTCCTGTTCCCATTAAGTTTAATTGTTCATTGATTTCAGGTGTGTCCCAATTATGTCTATGTGTATTTAAGCCCGGTGTTTCCTGTGTCCTGCATCTGGTATTTTTTGCTCATCCCTTGTGCTACTTGTGTGTTCCTTTGGTGAAATAAATAATTAAATGCTCATTTGTCTCCTTGTTCCTGCACAGTAGCATCAGCATGACAATACACAGTAGGGCTGCACAATTAATCAAATTTGTCAGTAAAGCCGGTTCTGTGATTAGTAGTAAATTTTGGTTACACTTTTTGATAGTCCACTTTAGACATTCTACTAACTGGAAGGAATTTTGTAACTACATGTCAACTACATATCAATTAAATCTCATTATTTGCAACTACATGTCTACTAACTCTCAGATACTGTTAGGGTTGGTTTAGGGTTAGTTGACTGTAGACAAAGAAAGTGTTAGAAGATATTAAGCAGACAGTCTACTAATTCTCTACCAACTGCTAGTTGACATGTACAGTAGTTCTCCAAACTTTCGTACAGCAATTGTTAATTATTTTGACAAATTTTTTGTGATGTTCCTAATCTTTCAGTTACTTTGGATTAAACTATCTGCTAAAATAAAATAAATAAATAAAACAAAAAAAAATAAAATAAAAAAATAAATCAAGACAATGCTGTCAGTCATTCACAGCTCCACCCACAGAGAGACAGAGAACATAACAGTCTGTCAAAGCTGAAATAAATAATGTAGATTAGTGAATTAATACATTAATAAATTATACACAACATATACATTTCTGGTTGTATGAAAGGACTTGATTCATTTGATCTATATATACACAAACACGGGCAAAAATTCTGAATATGGGTCACCATACTTGGCATTTTTATACATCATATATATATATATATATATATATATATATATATATATGATGTATATATATATATGATGTATAAAAATGCCAAGTATGGTGACCCATATTCAGAATTTTTGCCCGTGTTTGTGTATATATATATATATATATATATATATATATGTGTGTGTGTGTGTAAATATATATATATATATATATATATATATATATATATATATATAGTTTATGTTTTAAGATCAAATGAATCAAGTCCTTTCATACAACCAGAAATGTATATGATGTATATATATATATGATGTATAAAAATGCCAAGTATGGTGACCCATATTCAGAATTTTTGTCCAGCATTTAACCCATCCATATGTACACACACACACAAACACACACACACCCACAGCACTGGGCAGTGGCATCCAGGGAACAGCTGGGGGTTCATTGCCTTGCTCAAGGGTCTCATCTCAGTGGTAGTATTGAAGGTGGAAGAGAGCACTGGATATTCCCTCTCCCCTCCCTACAATCTGTGCTGGGCCTGAGACTCAAACCCACAATCTTTGGGTTATAAGTCCAACTCTCTTAGCTGACTTAGCTGACTTATAAGTGCATTACCACTCAAATGGACCATTGACACTCCTAATTGAGAGTAAATTGAGTGTCAGTGGTCCATGTGAAAGACAGGTAGCAGTTATGCACTTATGAGCCTGCGATCCTCCATAAAGCAAGAAGATGTATAAGACGCCACACAAACTTGGTTTGTGTTCTACTGAAGAAACAAAGTTACTTACATCCTGGAGCTCTGGGATAAGCAGGTAAACATCAATTTTACATTTTTGGGTGAACTATCCCTTTAACAAGCACAATACCCAAAGGAAAGAGAAACACTCAACCACAGGTTTAGATGAAATCAACTGATATAAAAGAAGACATGAAATCTCTCAAGATCTCAACAGAGGATTGAACAACTGCAAAAACAGCAGCAGCTTCACTCATTACTAACCAGACTGACTTTATTGCCTTCACACAGTCATTAATTTTCATCAGTAGTTGTGAAGTGGGTGTCCAGCAATGTGACAAAAGTTGAGCAAAGTTTAATTTGCGCTTCATCTTACTGTGGCGTCTTGCAATATGGCTACAACAGAAATAAGACACACACAAAAAACACTTTATACAGATTAAAAAAATATATAAAATAAAAAAAATGATAATAATAAAACAATGTAGATGTTGGTGAAATTACACATCTAGTTAGGGCCCGAGCACCGAGGTGCGAGGACCCTCTTGTATCTGCTTTGTTTGTGCCGGGGCGGCAGTGGCTCAGTGGTTCATGTAGGTTGTCTACAAACCGGAAGGTTGGTGGTACGATCCCCGGCTCCACCTGACCAAGTGTCGAGGTGTCCTTGAGCAAGACATCTAACCCCAGCTGCTCCCGACGAGCTGGATGGTGCCTTGAATGGCAGACACCGCAGACGGTGTGTGAATGTGTGTGTGAATGGGTGAATGTGAGGCAAATTGTAAAGCGCTATGGATGGCCATGTGATCTGTTGAAAGTGCTATATAAATGCAGTCCATTTACCATAAATGCAGTCCATATTATTATTAGGGCCCGAGCATCGATGGTGTGAGGACCCTCTTGGAATTGCTCCGTTTATTATTATTATTATTATTATTATTATTATTATTATTATCATTAGGGCCCGAGCACAGATGGTGTGAGGACCCTCTTGGAATTGCTCCGTTTATTATTATTATTATTATTATTATTAGGGCCCGAGCACCGATGGTGTGAGGACCCTCTTGGAATTGCTCCGTTTATTATTATTATTATTATTATTAGGGCCCGAACACCGATGGTGTGAGGAACCTCTTGGAATTGCTCCGTTTATTAGGGCCCGAGCACCGATGGTGTGAGGACCCTCTTGGAATTGCTCCGTTTATTATTATTATTATTATTATTATTATTATTATTATTATTATTATTATTATTCTCTAAGATGAATCGCATTTTTGAGAGCCTAAACATGCTCGAAAAGTCATGAAACTTTGCACACACCTCAGAACTGGCGAAAATTTACGTCTGATATGGGTTTCAGAAGTGGGGGTGGCAAAATGGCTCGACAGCGCCCCCTATACACGTTCAACGGTGTGCGCCTCGAGCTACGTTTCACGTACATGTATGAAAATTGGTTTACACATGTATGTCTCCAATACCTACAAAAAAGTCTCTTGGAGCAAAATCCGAAACCCAACAGGAAGTCGGTTATTTTTAATTTTATGAGCAAATTTTGTGTCATTTTTGTCATTTCCATGCGTTGTATTTTAACGAACTCCTCCTAGAGATTAATTCAGATCAACACCAAAGTTGGTATGCCTAATCTAAAGGCCTTTGCGATGTTAAATTGCGAAGATTTTGAGTTTTCGTTAAAGGGCGTGTCCGTGGCGGCCTGGCGAATTTCGATGATTCGCCATGAAAAATGAAGTTGCTATAACTCAGACATACAATGTCCAATGTGTCCAAAACTTCACATGTTTAATAAGACTCCTGACCTGAACAGATTCACATGCCCATATTCAGTTATAGTCATAGCGCCACCTATAGGCAACAGGAAGTGACATATTTTACACTGCGACTAACTACTCCTAGAAATTTTATGACATCAATGTCTTTTTTGTGGTCAGTCTAATCTAAAGACCTGTGCGATGTGAAATTGTGAAGATCTTTAGTTTTCGTTAAAAGGCGTGTCCATGGCGCCATGACGAAGTTCGATGTCTCGCCAAGGGAATAAAATATGTTATAACTCAGGCATAAAATGTCCGATCTTCCCCAAACTTCACATGTGTGATAAGAGTCCTGGCCTGAACACATCTGTAGGCCAATATTCCATCGGGTGTGGCAAAATGGCTCGATAGCGCCACCTATACACTTTCAATACAGCGCGCCTCGAGCTCCGTTTCAAGTACATGTACAAAAATCGGTACACACATGTAACACACCAGTACCTACAAAAAAGTCTCTTGGTACGAAATCCTAATCCCAACAGGAAGTCGGTTATTTTGAAATTTCCCTGCAAAATTGGCGTTGTTTTTGCCATTTTCAGGGGTTGTACTTTAACGAACTCCTCTTAGAGATTTATTCGGATGAACACCAAACTTGGTCAGTGTAATCTAAAGCCATTTGCGATGTTAAATTGCGAAGGACTTGAGGTTTCGGTAAAGGGCGTGTCCATGGCGGCCTGACAAATTTCGATGTTTCGCCATGAAAAAGGAAGTTGCTGTAACTCAGACATACAATGTCCAATCTGCCCCAAACTTCACATGTTGGATAAGACTCTTGACCTGAACAGATCTACATGCCAATATTCAGTTATAGTCATAGCGCCACCTATTGGCAACAGGAAGTGAAATATTTTACACTGCGACAAACTACTCCTAGAAATTTTATGACATCAATGTTATTTTTGTGCTCAGTCTAATCTAAAGACCTGTGTGATGTTTAGTTGTGAAGATCTTGAGTTTTCGTTAAAAGGCGTGTCCATGGCGCCGTGACGAAGTTTGATGTGTCGCCATGGGAATAAAAGATGTTATAACTCAGGCATAAAATGTCCGATCTTGCCCAAACTTCACATGTGTGATAAGGGTCTTGGCCTGAACAGATTTGAAGGCCAATATTCCATTGGGTGTGGCAAAATGGCTCGATAGCGCCATCTATACATTTTCAACAGAGTGCATATACACTTTTAACGGAGTGCGCCTCAAGCTATGTTTCACGTATATGTACAAAAATCGGTACACACATGTAACAAACCAATATCTACGAAAAAGTCTCTTGGTACAAAATATGAATCCAAACAGGAAGTCAGTTATTTAGAATTTTCTCTGCAAAATTGGTGTTGTTTTTGGCATTTTCAGGGGTTGTCCTTTAACGAACTCCTCCTAGAGATTTATTCAGATCAACATCAAACTTGGTCAGTTAAATCTAAAGGCCTTTGCGAAGGTAAATTGGGAAGATCTTGAGGTTTGGTTAAAGGGAGTGTCCATGGAGGCCTGACAAATTTCGATGTTTCGCCATGAAAAAGGAAGTTGCTGTAACTCAGACATACAATGTCCAATCTGCCCCAAACTTTGAATGTTAGATAAGACTTCTGCCCTTAACAGATCTACATGCCCATATTCAATTATAGTCATAGCGCCACCTGCTGGCAACAGGAAGTGACATATTTTACGCTGAGACAAACTACTCCTAGAGATTTTTTGACATTAATGTATTTTTGTGGTCAGTCTAATCTAAAGGCCTGTGTACTGTTAAATTGTGGCAATCTTGAGTTTTTGTTAAAGAGCGTGTCCATGGCAAAAATGACAAAATTTGATGTCTCGCCACAGCAAGAGAAGTTGTTGTAACTCGGGCATAAAATGTTTGATCTTCCCCAAACTTCACATGTTCGATAAGAGTGCAGCCCTGAACACATCTGAAGGCAAATATTCCATTGTAGTGATAGCGCCACCTGCTGGCAACAGGACGATTTGCACATATATGGAATAAACATTGATATATTCTACTTATATTTATGAGTTTAAACGCATATTTCTCACCGTTCACCTATTTACTAGAGCCACTCGCTGCCGGTGAGCCCGGGTGCGAGGGCCCGTTCATCGCTGCTTGCAGCTTTAATTATTAGGGCCCGAGCACCGATGGTGTGAGGACCCTCTTGGAATTGCTCCGTTTATTATTATTATTATTATTATTATTATTATTATTATTATTATTATTATTATTATTATTATTATTCTCTAAGATGAATCGCATTTTTGAGAGCCTAAACATGCTCGAAAAGTCATGAAACTTTGCACACACCTCAGAACTGGCGAAAATTTACGTCTGATATGGGTTTCAGAAGTGGGTGTGGCAAAATGGCTCGACAGCGCCACCTATACACGTTCAACGGTGTGCGCCTCGAGCTACGTTTCACGTACATGTATGAAAATTGGTATACACATGTATCTCTCCAATACCTACAAAAAAGTCTCTTGGAGCAAAATCCGAAACCCAACAGGAAGTCGGTTATTTTTAATTTTATGAGCAAATTTTGTGTCATTTTTGTCATTTCCATGCGTTGTATTTTAACGAACTCCTCCTAGAGATTAATTCAGATCAACACCAAAGTTGGTATGCCTAATCTAAAGGCCTTTGTGATGTTAAATTGCGAAGATTTTGAGTTTTCGTTAAAGGGCGTGTCCGTGGCGGCCTGGCGAATTTCGATGATTCACCATGAAAAATGAAGTTGCTATAACTCAGACATACAATGTCCAATGTGTCCAAAACTTCACATGTTTAATAAGACTCCTGACCTGAACAGATTCACATGCCCATATTCAGTTATAGTCATAGCGCCACCTATAGGCAACAGGAAGTGACATATTTTACACTGCGACTAACTACTCTTAGAAATTTTATGACATCAATGTCTTTTTTGTGGTCAGTCTAATCTAAAGGCCTGTGCGATGTTAAGTTGTGAAGATCTTGAGTTTTCGTTAAAAGGCTTGTCCATGGCGCCGTGACGAAGTTCGATGTCTCGCCAAGGGAATAAAATATGTTATAACTCAGGCATAAAATGTCCGATCTTCCCCAAACTTCACATGTGTGATAAGAGTCCTGGCCTGAACACATCTGTAGGCCAATATTCCATCGGGTGTGGCAAAATGTCTCGATAGCGCCACCTATACACTTTCAACATAGCGCGCCTCGAGCTCCGTTTCAAGTACATGTACAAAAATCGGTACACACATGTAACACACCAATATCTACGAAAAAGTCTCTTGGTACAAAATCCGAATCCAAACAGGAAGTCAATTATTTAGAATTTTCTCTGCAAAATTGGTGTTGTTTTTGGCATTTTCAGGGGTTGTACTTTAACGAACTCCTCCTAGAGATTCATTCAGATCAACACCAAAGTTGGTATGCCTAATCTAACGGCCTTTGTGATGTTAAATTGTGAAGGACTTGAGGTTTCGTTAAAGGGCGTGTCCATGGCGCTGTGACAAAATTTGATGTCTCTTCATGGGAAGAGAAGTTGTTGTAACTCAGGCATAAAATGTTTGATATTCCACAAACTTCACATGTTCGATAAGACTCCTGGCCTGAACACATCTGAAGGCCAATATTCCATTATAATGATCGACTGATGATCAGCAGGGGTGGGGGGGGACAGTCTATGTGACAAACACATTGATTATTACCTACCTTTGAATGCTTAAGTTTTTGGTATTTGACTTACTGAGAGACTGTTGTAAAGGTCATCCGATCTGGACTTGAGGTCAAGCACTGCATATGAGTTTGCACATCATCGGTCTACAGGGAAACAGTAAAGGATATTTATATATGTGTTTGTTTGAATTGTATTTAATGTGACTTAATTTCTGACTAGAACTACTGTATGATTTAATGTGGTTTTGATGAATTTAAAGGTGATGAGGTATTTTGTAAGGTTACTCTGTATAATGAGGGCAGATGTGTGAAGGTGGAGAATGCTCACAGCTTTCAATCGCACATTGTTTGACTAAACAGTTTTAACAGTTTTTTTGCATTTCTCTAGTTATTTGATCATCTCACCTCATACTCTTGTATAGTAGCTCTTCTCTTTGTCATTTTTCTGTCAGTAAATTAAATCCAAACAAATAATTTCATTCTTTAATATATAGTTAATAATCAAACATCTTTCTGTATTAGTTTGAAAGTAAATTGTAAATATACTCTTTATTTAGATTATAAATAGTATGATGATGATGATGATGATGATGATGATGAATAATCCTCCAGATGTTGCTGCGATCACAATCACATTCCTATCAGCACCAGAATGAACTGAAAGATGAAGATCATCATAATTAACAAACTGATGAAAGATGTGAAGATCCAGGAGTGTGTTAATAAAAGCTTCACCTGTGACAGCAACAGCGTCTGATCTCTGACACTACTCAAAATATTTTTCAAAAAAAATAAATATTTTTTAAGAGATTAAATGAGTGTAGAAGTGACTGTGAACCTGTTACTGAAATCCATTAAATACAATCCGGTTACAATTTTTGTTTGCTTAACCTAACTTTTTGACTTATTTTTTTACAACCCGAATTCCGGAAAAGTTGGGACGTTTTTTAAATTTTAATAAAATGAAAACTAAAAGACTTTCAAATCACATGAGCCAATATTTTATTCACAATAGAACATAGATAACATAGCAAATGTTTAAACTGAGAAAGTTTACAATTTTATGCACAAAATGAGCTCATTTCAATTTTGATTTCTGCTACAGGTCTCAAAATAGTTGGGACGGGGCATGTTTACCATGGTGTAGCATCTCCTTTTCTTTTCAAAACAGTTTGAAGACGTCTGGGCATTGAGGCTATGAGTTGCTGGAGTTTTGCTGTTGGAATTTGGTCCCATTCTTGCCTTATATAGATTTCCAGCTGCTGAAGAGTTCGTGGTCGTCTTTGACGTATTTTTCGTTTAATGATGCGCCAAATGTTCTCTATAGGTGAAAGATCTGGACTGCAGGCAGGCCAGGTTAGCACCAGGACTCTTCTACGACGAAGCCATGCTGTTGTTATAGCTGCAGTATGTGGTTTTGCATTGTCCTGCTGAAATAAAAAAGGCCTTCCCTGAAATAGACGTTGTTTGGAGGGAAGCATATGTTGCTCTAAAACCTTTATATACCTTTCAGCATTCACAGAGCCTTCCAAAACATGCAAGCTGCCCATACCGTATGCACTTATGCACCCCCATACCATCAGAGATGCTGGCTTTTGAACTGAACGCTGATAACATGCTGGAAGGTCTCCCTCCTCTTTAGCCCGGAGGACATGGCGTCCGTGATTTCCAACAAGAATGTCAAATTTGGACTCGTCTGACCATAAAACACTATTCCACTTTGAAATAGTCCATTTTAAATGAGCCTTGGCCCACAGGACACGACGGCGCTTCTGGACCATGTTCACATATGGCTTCCTTTTTGCATGATAGAGCTTTAGTTGGCATCTGCTGATGGCACGGCGGATTATGTTTACCGACAGTGGTTTCTGAAAGTATTCCTGGGCCCATTTAGTAATGTCATTGACACAATCATGCCGATGAGTGATGCAGTGTCGTCTGAGAGCCCGAAGACCACGGGCATCCAATAAAGGTCTCCGGCCTTGTCCCTTACGCACAGAGATTTCTCCAGTTTCTCTGAATCTTTTGATGATGTTATGCACTGTAGATGATGAGATTTGCAAAGCCTTTGCAATTTGACGTTGAGGAACATTGTTTTTAAAGTTTTCCACAATTTTTTTACGCAGTCTTTCACAGATTGGAGAGCCTCTGCCCATCTTTACTTCTGAGAGACTCTGCTTCTCTAAGACAAAGCTTTTATAGCTAATCATGTTACAGACCTGATATCAATTAACTTAATTAATCACTAGATGTTCTCCCAGCTGAATCTTTTCAAAACTGCTTGCTTTTTTAGCCATTTGTTGCCCCCGTGCCAACTTTTTTGAGACCTGTAGCAGGCATTAAATTTTAAATGAGCTAATTAAGTGGATAAAATTGTAAACTTTCTCAGTTTAAACATTTGCTACGTTATCTATGTTCTATTGTGAATAAAATATTGACGATTTGAAATGTGATTTGAAATTCCTTTAGTTTTCATTTTATTAAAATTTAAAAAACGTCCCAACTTTTCCGGAATTCGGGTTGTACATGGATTTTAATTACTTAGAATATTAAAGGGTTACTTCACTCAAAAATGAAAATTAGCTTGTGTTTTACTCACCCTTGAAGCATTCTAGGTGTATATTACTTTTATCTTTCAGATGAATAAAGACGTAATTATATAAAAAAAAAAATGTCCTGACTATTTCAAGCTGCTATTTCATTGGAGTCAGCTGAGTCAGCAGGTGTTGCAGATGAACATTCCACGTCATCAAATAAAGCTTGCGCATTCATAATAAAACATGCCGCAGATAGCCCTGGAGGATGAATAAAGGCCCCCTGTAGCGAATCCATGTGTTTTTGTAAGAAAAATATCTGTATTTCAAACGTGATAAAAACTTTTATCTCACTTGTGCTGACTGTCATAAAATATTAATATATTTGGTTAAACTAGACTAGAACTAGAAACTAGAAGATTAGTCAAAATAGGTAAAGTGAACTTGAGCTGTGGTATTGAAAACCTAATGCTGCTTCCCCTTTACTTTCATAAAGTTATTTTAACAAAAGTTCAATTTTTAAGTTGAAATACTTAATATTCTATGTAAACACAACTAAAATGAATTTACAAAACTAAAATTTTTATTATTATTATGATGTTTTTATTTTTGCAGCAGTTGGAGCCCACTATGTTTTTCAATGTAATTAACATACACAAAATTCAATCTGTACTCATAGGTGACAGTGAGCTGAGCATCAGGAGAGATGTAAGTGTGTCCATGTAGAGCACAGCTTTATCTGCCTGCATCCTCTCTTCTGACTGACTGCAGCAGGAGTTGATTGTTTCTGTCTATTCTCTCAGTTAATGGCTGTGAGTTTCTGTACCAGATGAATGTTGCTCTGTCAGTCAGAGTGCAGCTGCTTTTACATGTCAGACTGACATTATGACCCTCTGTCACTCTCTCAGGAGCCTCCACCTGAAGATCTGAACACAACACACACATTATATCTAGTGCTGCTGTCATACACTGATTATTATTCAACATAATGCACAGAAGAAGAGCTCAGCCTCATGAAAGTCCAAGAGTCAATCTCCAGTGTTAAATTAACACTCTGTGTGGAGTGTGGACACATATAAACAGTAAAGCATTGTTAAAAGTAACACTGAAGCAGAGTTGAAGTTAATGAGATAATTAAGAAGTTAATTGAGTTATGATTGACCATTATTGAAGACACCTAATGTTAACAAGCAGAATCACCAAATGAGAAAAATCACAATTTGTGTGTCACCATTATAGTGGTCAGTGTTTGCTTTCGTTGGGATCTTGGCTTGTAACCTTTTAATTTTCAAATTAGTGTGTCAAGCCAAGAGCAAAAATCACTGGGTGGTGATAATTATGTTTTTATAAAATCGTTGCTTGACCTTAATCAATGAACTCATTTACAGTCTCTTCTCTTCTTATCGATCATAATTGATTGTAACAGCTTTGATTCCACAACAAAAGAGTTTGTATTTTCTATACATTTTGTAGGCATCTCTTGTGATTCTATTTTTTTTTTCTTAAAGAGTTTTAATTTTAGGCACACACAGATAACAATAATCAGCATATGAATCCCAACAATGGTGACAAACAGCATATTCAGATAAACAGATCTACACTGAACATCACAAAACTAGATACTAAAAATTTACATAAAAACACCAAAAATAAAATAGAATAAAAGGTTAAAAAGACAGTTCAGCACATAATTTATTCATGCCGCAATGCATGATGGGAGCCATGGATGAGTTTTTATTGGCTACAACATGCTTTTTTGATGGTCATCGTTGTTGTAATGTTCATGCTGATTCTTGATGTCTGTTTGTCTAAACTAAAGAACTCTTTCTTTATGTAGAACTAACTTTTAAAAACATGGCATATTATGGCAAAAATGCTGGATCACTTTTTTATCCCATCTAATTTATGTACACAGTAAAGAAGCTTGAACTCTGGCATCCAGGTCACTCCGTGACAATTAGTCCTAACCACATTCAAATCCATAAGATTGCCTTGGCTCTGGTCTGTCTGTATGTTATAACTCAGTTACCAAAGCCACACAAAAACTAAAGTTAATAACTGAAGGTTCAAGATCCCAACTAAAGCAAACACTGACCACTATAATGGTGACACACAAATTGTGATTTTCTCGTTGAGTCATTCTGCTTGTTAACATCAGGTGTCCTCAATAATGGTCAATCATAACTCAATTAACTTCTTAATTATCTCATTAACTTCACCGCTTCACTGCTTCAGTGTTTATATGTGTCCACACTCAGAGTGTTAAATAAACACTGGGGATTTTGCTGTGCACGATCCTCAAACAGATCTCTAGGCTCTTCACCCTTTACAAGGTTTCTGGTCCAGAACACTTTCTCAATCGTGTATCCAGTAGGGTATGTATAAGTGCAGCTCATTATCACTGATGAGGTCTTTAGTGTACAGATGTGTGAAGGACTGTAACTCACACCCCAATCAGCACTAAAACCCCCTGAAACATAGAATTCATTTTAAATAAATGTATGTCCGCTTTAAAAAAAAATACAACAAAATAAATGAATAATGCAAAATCTCTTGAGTGTTTCTGAAGTGTTGCAGTCACTTACAGTGAATCATGAGGAGAAAGATCACGGGAAGAGGAAGAAGAGGAGCCTTTCTTACTGACATCATCATAGCAACACGTAGAGCAAATGTAGTTTTATTTCTGTAAAGAGTGTTTTAAGCTCTCACTGTAATTTCAGTAAACATGCATATATTACAGTTTGTTGGCTGTTTAGATGCCAGTGTTTATTGAGGCTGATTATTGGCTGAACTGGTTTCTATGAGGTTTCTCTTTCTGCAAATCGAGCTCCATCTAATAAAAGCGGCTGATAGAGATCATCTTGTTGCTTAAACTATAGAATAAACCCAGTGGTCAACATCTAAAACACAACATATACTGGTCCTTCAATGGGCTTACATATTAAAAACCCACATCTAATCACCACATTAAGATTTTAACAGTTTTAACCACAAATATATTTATTCACTCAGCCGGGAGATTTCGTCAAATATTTAAATAATCAACCTATTATCCAGAAAAAAAGCAAACAGTACATCTTACACAACATATTAAGGTTAAACTAGGGAAATATGTGCACTGCAAAAAAAAACAACAACATCAAAAAAACCATTGTGAATGAGTAAAAAATATTCTCTTGCTTTCAGAAAAAAAAGAAGTACAATTTGAGTTTTAGCCTGAAATAAGCAGAATAATCTGACAATGGGGTAAACTAAATAATCTTGTTTTCTGTTTGAAATGACATTATTTAATTTACCCCATTGGAAGATTATTCTGCTCGTTTCAAGAAAAAACTGACTTAATTTTGTACTTTTTACTTACTTTTTTTTTTCCTGAAAGCAATACAATATTTTTGTTCTCGTCTAGAAAATCCTTCTTGATTTAAGAATTTTTTAAGTGTTTTTTTTTTTTTTTTTTGGCTGTAATCTGGCTGTAAACCACTTCTGAATCTATAGTTACTGAGAACTTACTCTTGTGACAACTAGCCCCTGTCAAGCTCTAACACACAAAATATATTAGATGATAATCAGTCTTCCTTCTTAGAGAAAAATGGTATATGTGAGGATTTCCAGTCAGGATTTAGACTGTATCATAGTACTGAGACTGCCCTCCTTAGAGTTACAAATGATATGCTCTTATCATCTGATCGTGGGTGTATCTCTCTATTAGTTTTATTGGATCTTAGTGCTGCATTTGACACAATTGACCACAACATTCTTTTGCATAGATTTGAACACATTGTTGGCATCAGTGGAAGTGCATTAGCATGGTTTAAATTGTACTTATATGACCGCCATCAGTTCGTAGCAGTGAATGAAGATGTATAATATCGATCACAAGTGCAGTATGAAGTACCTCAAGGCTCAGTACTAGGGCCGCTACTCTTCACGCTTTATATGTTACCCTTGGGAGATATCATCAGGAAACATGGTGTTAGCTTTCACTGTTATGCTGATGATACTCAGCTCTATATTTCTTCATGGCCCGGTGAAACACACCAATTTGAAAAACTAATGAAATGCATAGTTGATATAAAAAACTGGATGACGAGTAATTTCTTACTGCTAAATTCTGAAAAAACAGAGGTCCTAAAAACTCCGCTTGTAATAACCTAGAACACTGTCTAAGACTTGATGGTTGCTCTGTCAATTCTTCGTCATCAGTTAGGAACCTAGGTGTGCTATTTGATCGCAATCCTTCCTTAGAAAGCCACGTTTCTAGCATTTGTAAAACTGCATTTTTCCATCTAAAAAATATATCTAAATTACGGCCTATGCTCTCAATGTCAAATGCAGAAATGTTAATCCATGCATTTATGACCTGAAGGTTAGATTATTGTAATGCTTTATTGGATGGTTGTTCTGCACGCTTATTAAACAAACTACAGCTAGTCCAAAATGCAGCAGCAAGAGTTCTTACTAGAACCAGAAAGTATGACCATATTAGCCCGGTCCTGTCAACGCTGCATAGGCTCCCTATCAAACATCGTATAGATTTTAAAATATTGCTTATTACTTATATAGCCCTTAATGGTTTAGCACCTCAGTATTTGAATGAGCTCCTTTTACATTATAATCCTCTACGTCCGCTACGTTCTCAAAACTCAGGCAATTTGATAATACCTAGAATATCAAAATCAACTGCGGGCGGCAGATCCTTTTCCTATTTGGCGCCTAAACTCTGGAATAACCTACCTAACATTGTTCGGGAGGCAGACACACTCTTGCAGTTTAAATCTAGATTAAAGACCCATATCTTTAACCTGGCATACACATAACATACTAATATGCTTTTAATATCCAAATCCGTTAAAGGATTTTTAGGCTGCATTAATTAGGTAAACTGGAAACACTTCCCATAACACCCTATGTACTTGCTACATCATTAGAAGAATGGCATCAACGCTAATATTTGTCTGTTTCTCTCTTGTTCCGAGGTCACCTTGGCCACCAGATCCAGTCTGTGTCCATCAGAGGGTCACTGCAGTCACCCGAATCTAGTACATATCCAGACCAGATGGTGGATAAGCACCTAGAAAGACCTCTATTGCCCTGAAAGACAGCAGAAACCAGGACAACTAGAGCCCCAGAAACAGATCCCCTGTAAAGACCTTGTCTCAGAGGACCACCAGGACAAGACCACAGGAAACAGATGATTCTCCTGCACAATCTGACTTTGCTGCAGCCTGGAATTGAACTACTGGTTTCGTCTGGTCAGAGGAGAACTGGCCCCCCAACTGAGCCTGGTTTCTCCCAAGGTTTTTTCTCCATTCTGTCACCGATGGAGTTTCGGTTCCTTGCCGCTATCGCCTCTGGCTTGCTTAGTTGGGGTCACTTCATCTACAGCGATATCGTTGACTTGATTACAAATAAATGCACAGACACTATTTAACTGAACAGAGATGACATAACTGAATTCAATAATGAACTGCATTTAACTATCATTTTGCATTATTGACACACTGTTTTCCTAATGAATGTTGTTCAGTTGCTTTGACGCAATGTATTTTGTTTAAAGCGCTATATAAATAAAGGTGACTTTGACTTTGACTTTGACAGAAGGATTATAAAATCCTGTTCTTACCCATTCACCAAAACTCATGACCAGTAACAGCACTACAAATGATCAGGGTGAAACCAGTAAAGAGGTTTTTATGTTGTCAACGCCTTATATTTTAGCAGGAGGATGTAACACTTCACAGCATAAAGCAGAAGAAGAGTTTTAACAAGAAAACTGAGTGTCATCACACAGACGACATCAGAATAACACCAAGAAGTAAAATTTCAACTGAGAGAAACTATAAATCAGTCTTTAAAGATGATCAATCTTATATTTATATTGATCTGTTCCTGAAAATCATTGCTTGATTTTTCATTTGATAAGCTTTGGATAATTTATTAAAAATGCTTTAAACATGCTAAAGAAGTAGAACTAACACATTATAACAGGTCAGCCCAATTAAAGGTTTTTATTTTTTTTTAAATTTAATACATTTTAATTAAGTAGAAATAATCATTCAAAATGAGTAGAATAACATGAAAAAAATAAGTAAAATTTACACAAAATATTGATTTCATTGGACAAAAAAAAAAAAAAAAAACCCTAAAGAATACTATGTTATGCATGCCAGGCCAGTAGTTGGCGATCATGAAACACCCTTCGAAAACATTATATGCATCCACATGACATCAGCCTTTTTACAAATTCACATTTTTGTTGCTTACATAAATATGATACAGGCATCATGTTCAAAAGGATATCAGTTACTCAGTTATAACAGCTAGCCAAGCTAAGAAAAAAGATGATCAGGTGGTGTTGGTTATGCTTTTACATAATCTTTGATTTTCCTGAATATCTGAACTCATTCAGAGCCTGATTTCTGAGTTACATTAACATTCATTATAGCAGCTCTGTGATTCAATAAAAGGCCTGGAGTTTTCACTGTAATCAAGAGTTTAAAAATTCTAATTGAGAGAGGGGAACTTTCTTTTGGCAGACAGTGACATCAAGAACCAGCACATGAATCTCAAGAATGGTGACAAACAGCATATTCAGACGAAAAAAAACAACCCTAGATAGCCTAAGGGAAGGGAAGGGAAGTCGTGGCCTAATGGTTAGAGAGTTGGACTCCCAATCGAAAGGTTGTGAGTTCGAGTCTCGGGCCGGCAGGAATTGTGGGTGGGGGGAGTGCATGTACAGTTCTCTCTCCACCTTCAATACCACGACTTAGGTGCCCTTGAGCAAGGCATCGAACCCCCAACTGCTCCCCGGGCGCCGCAGCATAAATGGCTGCCCACTGCTCCGGGTGTGTGCTCACAGTGTGTGTGTGTGTGTTCACTGCTCTGTGTGTGTGCATTTCGGATGGGTTAAATGCAGAGCACAAATTCTGAGTATGGGTCACCATACTGGCTGAATGTCACTTCACTAGATTAGGCCCATATTCAAATGTATTAGCTATGGAAAGAAATATCTGATATTCAGATTGTCAAATACATGTAAGTGGAAGATCAAATGATGATGCAAAAACAAACAACACCATCTGATCTCATTTATTTCTTGGCTTGTCTAGCAGCTGTATCACAACTAGCAACAAAAAAAATTTTAAGGGTCAAGAGTCCAACTAAAGCAAACACTGACCACTACAATAAGCAAATAAATTATTTTTTTTCCTTCAGTGATTCTGTTCGTGAACTATAGGTGTCTTCAATAATTCTGTTTTGGGGGCCTTACAACCTTTTGAACATGCTGCCTTTATCATATCTATGTGAGCAACAAAAATGTGAATTTGTAAAAAGGCTGATGTCATGTGCATGCATATAATGTTTTCGAAGGGTGATTCAAGATCGCCAACTACTGGCCTGACATGCATAACATAGTATTCTTTAGAATAGTGTTTTTTTTTGTTTGTTTGTTTTTTATCCAATGAAATCAATATTTTTGTGTAAATTTTACTTAATTTTTTCATGTTATTCTACTCATTTTGAAGGGTTAATTCTACTTAATTAAAATGTGTTAAATTTAATTAATAATATTGCTTGTAAATTTTTGACAATTTTATTGAATAAATATAGAGAATCACTTTTTACAGTGCAGACTAGTGATGGGAGAAAAGAAGTTTTCTGAATTGAATCAGCTGAACTAATTGCTCTGTAAAATGATACACTGGCTGATTCCGAAATATTAGGCGAAAAACTGAATGTGACAAATGTAGTATGTCCGAATTCACAGTACAAAAATCACTGGGATGACCGACTACTTCAGGTGTGACTCAGAAGTATAATGACTTATTCACCTAGTAACTACAGGTACCTACTCTAGAGAGTATGAGATCTCAGATGCAGCCAATGTTCTGAACACCTGAGGATGCTGAGGACATCTGCTGCTCAAACACGTGCAAATACAGAGGAAACACTCAGAACAAAAGCTGCAGTACTACAATACAGTTTATTAAAAGGGCAATATACAATCTTTAAATAAACTGAATAAGCAGAATATGTAACACTTTGCATACAGTGAGGCTTTACACTGTAAACCCGACAAGTTAACTTAACTCAAACCGTTTGAGTAAAGAGATTGCCTTGATTTAAACCATGTAAGTTTTAAAACTTTGCATTCAAGTAATTAAGTGATTAACTAAGTGATAATTGTTAATTAGTGATGAACAGCTGCTGTTAACAAACAGAATCACTGAAGAAAAGAGAAACACAAGAACTACTACAACTGACTTCAGACACAGCAATAAAATACATGAAATCTCTCAAGATCTGATTAAACAACCCCACAAACAGCAGCACCAGCTGCACTTATTAATAAACAGACTGACTTTATTTCTGTCAGACGTCTACAGAAGATCTTATTGAGAATGAACTAAGGTTTAGATGTTGATGTATTGTTTCATTTGAAGTAACCATGTTAGAGATCAGTGTTTGCTTTAGTTGGGCTCTTGACCCTTGACTTCTGTCTTAGTCTTTTCTCTGGCTGTTATAACCGTGTGTTTCTAAAACACATTTGTTGTAATCCAAAAGCCCAGAAGAAATGCCATCAGGTGTTAACCTGTACCTAGGGGTGGCTTGTTATTCTTTATATTGGTGATGATAATCATCAATTATTGAACTGCTTGGAGTCTAATTTCTGATGAAATAGGTATAATTTGTATAATTTGATTTATTACAGTAAAAGTGATTCTAAGAGCCAGTGGTTCTGTAATAATCAGATAATACAAAGACTTTCCAAACAGTTTGGTCTTCTATGATGTCAATTAGTCACACACAGACATCAATAATCAGCATATGAACCTCAACAATGGTGACCATAAAAATGCTGCAGAGCATGCTGGGAGCCATGGATGAGTTTTGTACTACATTATTACCCAGCATGCATTGCAGCATGTTTTTTTCGGCACCATTGTAGAGGTTCATATTCTGATTATTAATGTCTGTGTTTGACCAACTACTGGCATAGAAGAAAAAATTAAGTTTAATAAATGTTAAAAAATCTTTTTTATATTAACTGATAATCACAGAACCACTGCCTCATAGTGTCATTTTTACTAGAACCACTTCTACTAATTACACAACATTTATTTAATCAGAAATTAGACTCCGTACGGATCAATAATTGTGAATAATAATGAATAATTATCATCCCCAATATAAAGTATAACAACCTACACCTAAGTACAGGTTAACACCTGATGGCATTTCTTCTGGGCTTCTGAGTTACAACAAATGTGTTTTAGAAACACACAGTTATAACAGCCAGAGAAAACACTAAGACTGAAGTCAAGAGCCCAACTAAAGCAAACACTGATCTCTAACATGGTTACTTCAAATGAAACAATAAATCAACATCTAAACCTTAGTTCATTCTCAATAAGATCTTCTGTAGACGTCTGACAGAAATAAAGTCAGTCTGGTTATAAATAAAAGCTCATTTATCACTCAATTAATCACTTAATTACTTAATTGCAATGTATATCTTCTTTCAGTGAACTCAACTGAATTAAGTTCAGAGTACTCATAACTGTTAGTTTTTTCAACTTAAATGGTTTAAGGCAATCGGTTTCCTCAAACGGTTTGAGTTAACATAACTTAAGGATATCTGTTTACTCAAACCGTTTGAGTTAAGTTTACTTGTCGGGGTTTTACAGTGTACATGATTATATTAGTTTTTAGATGCAGTTTTTGTTTCTTGTAAATCAAGACTGTTTTATACCAATTAATAAGATATTTTAATGCTTTAACTCAAATAAAATTACAGCATATTTAAGGCTCATCGTCTGCAAGTCTCTCTGGATAAAACCAATTGGTAAGTACATTTCTGTAAATCAAGACACTACTGTCAATCATTCAGGGCTCCTCCCACAGAGAGACGAAAAAGGCAGTGTCCCAAACACTACAGCTTGTCATGCTGAAAATAAATTAATAACTTAATAAATTATATAGTTCAAATTCGTGGACAGTATAAAAAGGAATTTAATTACTTGATCTTGAGAAGTAAATTATATTGTCTGCACCATATACTTAGTAAATAGACATTTGATATTCTAGGTAATAAGTGAAAACACTTACTATTGTATTCTCATACACAGGTTCAGTCATCTCAATATCACAAGGTCTGGAATGATTCATCTTTGCCAATAAAACAAAATGGAGAAAAAATGTAATAAAAAATGTATCAACATACAATATATATTAGGTCACCTATAATAATAATAATTTCATTAGCGTTCACATCAACAGATTTAAACAACAACTTACCGTAACATTCTCATATAAAGGTTCAGTCGACTCAACATCAGATGCTGTACATATTTGATTATCAGGCCTGGAATGATTAATCTTCAACATTAAAGAAACAAAGAAAAAATTGAGACAAATAAATAACTTATGATTATAAACTCACTATAAAGTCATAACTCTTAGTTATTGATGAGGCTATTGATTAAAAAACTCATTTTTTTCTCACCTGAGTATCAAGTGTGTTTTTTCTCTTTTTCATCCTGCTTCTCCTTAAAACAATGAATGTGTTATATAAAAGAGTAGAGAATTAATATGTTACATTATAACAATATTAAACTTGCATTTCTTGCATTTCTTCTGTGATAATATTTCTTTGGTCAATACCAATTACATTTTATTCCTAAGGTTTTCAAACAAAATTAAATATGTCCAAAAAGTTAACCTTACAACTATTTTTTTATTCCTTTACTGAAGGTTATATCTGTAAATTTAACACGTCTTACCAAATAAGCATTGTTATGATAACTGCAGCTCCAAAGATCACACCGACAGATATGTACAGTTTTACCAGACGTCCTGCAACAGAGACAACAGAGTAAAACATCTGAACAGATTCACTTCAGAAAGAGTAATGTAAATGTATGAGCTGTTCTACCTTTAACAGTGACAGTAATAGCGTCTGATCTCTGAGATCCATGTTGATTGTTAGCCTCACAGTAGAAGCGTCCACTCTGTAGTGCACTGAAACTCTGTCCAAATCCAACAGCTGAGCTTTGATTCTCCTTAAACCAGCTGAAGTTCAGAGCAGGAGGGTTTGAATCACTGCTGCAGATCAGAGTCACTGAATCTCCCTCCACTATTACACCTGATCCACTTATAGACACTGAGACATTCTTGGGAGGATCTAAAAACAATCAACATATCATTAAAGACCTCTAATGCATTTTTCTTTTAAATACTAATATGAGCTGAAATTATAAAAAACCCATCTAATAAACTAACACATGACATGCAGAGACACAGCATCAGAATATTTCTCTCCATGTTCATTGATGGATCTGATGATATCGGTCATCTTTGGCAATATTGCATTATTTGTAAGGTCTCAACTCACAAGCTGTAGTAAGATACTGTGCAGATCTTAATGTCAAGATATGATACAGTCCATTATACTGTAAATTAAGTAGATTTAATATTGTGTTCATTGTGTGCATTTTAAATAATCATACTCTTAAACTTATAACCAAAAATATGTAAGTATGATGATGTAATATAATTGTTGTTATGATTATTATTGGGTTGATATAACATAAGGCTTTTTATAATGCATTATGCATTCATTATAACGCCTTAAGAAAACATCTCACTGTAAACCCTAATGTTGTCTTGACTTAAAAAATCAAGTAATGTTGACTAAACATTACTTAAAATTTAGCATTTTGGCCCTGTCACTTAAAAATATGAGTTAATTTAACTAATTTACCTTCAAAATGCATAAACTTAAGATTTCAAGTGTTGTGAGCTCAAAATCATGAGTAATCCTTTGGAAAAACTCAATGTCACTCTGTTCTTCCTTTAATGTGATTGGCCATGGGAGGAAATCTGCCTAGCAATAAGAGAACAAAAGCACTGATTGGTGGATTACAAAATTCGTCCTTTTGGTCTGTTTGGTTGCTGAACTACATTTCAAGAGGAAGTTTTTCTTCGTGTATTATGTTCGGTGACTAAAATTATGTAGATATAAAGTTGTTTTGCATGATTTCTACTAGTGAAATATGTTAATTTAAATCCTTGTGGTACGTGACTTTGAGATGGTATGATTATTGAAATGACAACTTAAGTATTTGATGAAGTGGCTCAATCGTTTCCTTTGAGAGAAAGAACATGGCAGCTAACGTCACTGCACTGTAAAACCCGACAAGTTAACTTAACTCAAATCGTTTGAGTAAACTGATTGCCTTGACTTTAAAACCCGACAAGTAAACTTAACTCAAACGGTTTAGTAAACAGATATCCTTAAGTTATGTTAACTCAAACCGTTTGAGGCAACTGATTGCCTTAAACCATTTAAGTTGAAAAAACTAACAGATATGAGTACTCTGAACTTAAATCAGTTGAGTTCATTGAAAGAAGATATACATTGCAATTAAGTAATTAAGTGATTAATTGACTGATAATTGAGCTTTAGTGATGAACACCTGCTGTTAACAAACTGAATCACTGAAGAAAAGAAAGGAACTACAGCTGACTTCAGACACAGCCTCACTCAAACCTGACAAGTTATGTTAACTCAAACCATTTGAGGCAACCGATTGCCCTAAACCATTTAAGTTGAAAAAACTAACAGTTATGAGTACTCTGAACTTAATTCAGTTGAGTTCACTGAAAGAAGATATACATTGCAATTAAGTAATTAAGTGATTAACTGAGTGATAATTGTGAATTAGTGATGAACAGCTGCTGTTAACAAACAGAATTACTGAAGAAAAGAGAAAGACAAGAACTACAACTGACTTCAGACACAGCCTTAGATGAAATCAACTGAAAAAAAAAAAAACATGAAATCTCTCAAGATCTGATTAAACAACCCCACAAACAGCATCACCATCTCCACTTATTAATAACCAGACTGACTTTATTTCTGTCGGACGTCTACAGAAGATCTTATTGAGAATGAACTAAGGTTTAGATGTTGATTTATTGTTTCATTTGAAGTAACCATGTTAGAGATCAGTGTTTGCTTTAGTTGGGCTCTTGACCCGTTGACTTCTGTCTTAGTGTTTTTTATCTGACTGATATAACCGTCTGTTTCTAAAACACATTTGTTATAATTCAAAAGCCCAGAAAAATTGCTGTCAGGTGTTAACCTGTATCTAGATGTAGGCTGTTATATTTTATATTGGTGATGATAACTATTCATCATTATTCACAATTATTGATCCAACGGAGTCTAATCTCTGATGAAGTAGGTGTAGTGTAATTTGTAGAGGTGGACCTAGTAAAAATGACACCAAGAACCAGTGGTTCTGTGAACAGTTAATATAAAACAGACTTTCTACACATTTTGTACACATAAATATTTCTTCTATGCCAGTAGTTGGTCAAACACTGACATTAATAATCAGAATATGAACCTCTACAATGGTGACGAAAAAAACATGCTGCAATGCATGCTGGGTACTATTGTAGTACAAAACTCATCCATGGCTCCCAGCATCCTCTGCAGGAATTTTTTTTATGGTCACCATTGTTGAGGTTCATATTCTGATTATTGATGTCTGTGTGTGACTAATTGACACCGTACAAGACTACACAGTTTGCAAAGTTATTCAGATTAACTGATTATCACAGAACCACTTCCACTTGGAATCACTTTTACTATAATCATTCAAATTACACAAGACCTGTTTCATCAGAGATTAGACTCCGTACAGTTCAATAATTGATGATTATCATCACCAATATAAAGTATAACAACCTACATCTAGGTACAGGTTAACACCTGATGTCATTTCTTCTGGGCTTTTAAATTACAACAATTGTGTTTTAGAAACACACAGTTATAACAGCCAGAAAAAACACTAAGACAGAAGTCAAGGGTCAAGAGCCCAACTGCTTGCTTTTTTAGCCATTTGTTGCCCCCGTGCCAAATTTTGAGACCTGTAGCAGGCATTAAATGTTAAATGAGCTAATTAAGTGGATAAAAGTGTAACATTTCTCAGTTTAAACATTTGCTACGTTATCTATGTTCTATTGTGAATAAAATATTGGCTCATGTGATTTGAAATTCCTTTAGTTTTCATTTTATTAAAATTTTAAAAACGTCCCAACTTTTCCGGAATTCGGGTTGTAGTTACAATTCCTTGCGCTCAGAAAGTTTGGCGGTACAAAGTCGTTAGTCGTGGTATTAAAATAGTGATTACGAGCTCAAAAACCTGCCTGGAACACGCGCAGCATCAGAACTATAGCGACTAACTGACGTCTATTAGCGAAAATGTGCTTTGATGCACTTGTTTGATAACTTGTGGTTAAAGCGCCACTCAGCGGTCAAAGGCTGCAAATGCACTTTATACCTCCGCGGCGGCGGATGTTGATGTTTTATGTACCCTATGCCAAGGGTATAAAGTGAAGTGAAGTGAAGTGAAGTGACATTCGGCCAAGTATGGTGACCCATACTCAGAATTTGTGCTCTGCATTTAACCCATCCGAAATGCACACACTGTGAACACACACCCGGAGCAGTGGGCAGCCATTTATGCTGCGGCGCCTGGGGAGCAGTTGGGGGTTAGGTGCCTTGCTCAAGGGCACCTCAGTCGTGGTATTGAGGGTGGTGAGAGAACTGTACATGCACTCCCCCCACCCACAATTCCTGCCGGCCCGGGACTCGAACCCACAACCCTTCGATTGGGAGTCCGATTCTCTAACCACCAGGCCACGACTTCCCCTCCAAATGCTGTACCCTTGAGGGTACACTCTCAGAAAATAAAGTACATAATTGTTCCTTTAGGGGTACAATAGCTTGTCACTAGGTCTGTACCCTCAAGGGTACAACTTATGTACCCTTGGCATAGGGTACAAATTTGTACCCTTGTGATTTGTACCTTAAGAGAACAGTTTTGTACAGAGGTGGGAAGTCCAGGGGCCAGAGAGTAAAAGTCCAGCAGCCGATTTAACCAGAGGAACTAAGTCATTCCTTCCAAGTGATTGTGAATTAGTGATTAACACCTGCTGTTATTGAGAATTACAGAGGATCAGATGTTGATGTTTTATTGGTTAAAATGATGCCACCATCATGTAGATCAGTGTTTGGTTTAGTTGTGCTCTTGACCCTTGACTTGTGTTAGATCTGTCTCTGTAGCTCTGCATGTGGTGTTGTGGAGAAGACAGAACTGTGACATAGGAAGAACATATAGTCACAATGAGCTAGTTTAACTATGTCTCAAATTTTTTTTTTTCTTTCTTATCACACGTTTAGGTTTTCATTAATTGCAGTGAAGCTACAGCATGCACAAAAAAAAAAATAATTGCTCTAATATTTACAGGGTATTAATTTTAAATTTGTGTAACACATATAGACGTTTCAATTCCAGTGCTTTTCAGGCACACATATATCAAGAACCATCATTCATTCATTCATTCAAACATATCATGTGATTCTCTACAATGGCGACAAACAACAAAATGCTTGATGTTGCAATACATTAATAACTCCCATAATGCACTGCAGTATGGATATTAATTTTCACCACTGTTGAGGATCACATGATAAATGTTCATAGCTAAATGCCTAATTCCAAAAAGTGTTATTTTTCCCCTAATATTGAAGCATTATATGGTGGCGTTTTCATAATGAGATTTCTCTCCTTTTTGTGAAAGGGGAATACAGTTGAGTATTGTGACCCGTACTCAGAATTTGTACTCTGCATTTAACACATCCAAAGCGCGCACACAGAGCAGTGAATACACTGCAGTCCTCTCTAACAACTAAGACACAAAATCTTCTCTTTGAACGTCTTAATCAAGAAATTTAATTGAGATCTTACAATCATCAAAAACATAAGTCACCTGCTAGATCAAGAGTTGCATTAGCATTGCACAAATTACACAAACAATGCAATTGTTTAGAAGCAAATTTATAAAAACTCCTTAAAGGCTCAAGAGCACAACTGAAGCAAATACTCACCACAATTATGGTGGCAAAGTTTTTTTTTTTTTTAATTGATTTCATCCAAGGCTGTGCTTAAACTCAGTTGTAGTTCTTGTGTTTCTATTTTCTTCAGTGATGTTGATTGTAAACAGCAGGTGTTCATCACTAATGCATCTTCATTTAATTAGTCACTTAATTATCTCATTAACTTTTACTCTTTGAGGACTTGGGATTTGACTGAAGACTTGTTTTTGACTTGGAAGGAATGACTTGGTTCCTCGTAGGGCTGCACGATTAATCGCATTCGATTGTCATGCATGTCTTGTCAGTAAAGATGGTTCTGTGATTAGCGGTAAATGTCCATCAGCTGCTTTCAAATTGGAGCTGCACTTAATAAACAGAGCCGTAGATCGCTGACAAACTACGCAATATCGCGGTCATAACCGCATGCGATTTATCTGTGATTATGAACGCGATATTGCGCAGCTTTTCAGTGAACTACATTTTCCCATCACACTAGATGTGGACTGACATTGCTCAGAAGTCAGATGTTGGTTGAAAGTGAAATCCCAACCTCAGTTTTATGCCAAACTCTAGCGTAAATACTCCATAAACAGTATTACCAACTTCACTTTTTATAATCAAGATTTATTTCTGGCTGGATGTAAAAAAGTTGTTATTTAGATTAACAGAGGTGTTGATGGTTTATTTAAAATAATATAGTTTGGCAGTATAAGTCTTTTCAGTGTTACTATTCATTTTTCCACTGTAATTATATTTGTTACTGCGAAAACAGAAAGAGAGAAAAATGTCGTCAAGTGATGTTGGTTATTTGCTGACATTAAAGATTATTGCATGTGACAGTCTGTTCAACTGGTAAAATCAGGAGTGTGAACTATGCTATTAATTTAATATTAGTGACTATAGCAGATGTGTTACAATACACACAATCCTGCATACTTATGTCTTTTTTTTTTCTAATCTTTTTAAATTACATTGTTCATGTAACACATCAAACCACGTAATGCATAGACACACAGAGACCTCAAGAATTAGTGTATGAATCTCAACAATGGTGACATGTTTCATGCCGCAATGCATTCTGGGTGCCACAGATAAGTTTTGCATGATGTACCCAGAATACATTGCTGCATGAAGCATGTCACCATTGTTGAGATTCATACACTGAATCTTGATGTTTGTGTGACAAGAAAAGTTTTTTTTTTTTTTAATCCTTGAAATTATCTGCTTTAAATTCATCTGGGTGTCAAGCTGTTGACCCATTGAGTCACTTTAAGAAACAATACTTAACTAACACCACACATCAACTTGGATGAAAACAGGGAACCAGACACACATATGTGGTGATAAATTAATCAACAGCAAGCAACCAGCACCTTCGAGCCACATGATCTTTTGCTGGTTTAGCCACAATAAAAAATGACAGCAGTTAAAGAACAACACTGACAAGTCAAGTGGCAAATTGCACAACTAAAGTGACGTGACATTCAGCCAAGTATGGTGACCCATACTCAGAATTCGTGCTCTGCATTTAACCCATCCGAAATGCACACACACAGAGCAGTGAACACACACACACACTGTGAGCACACACCCGGAGGAGTGGGCAGCCATTTATGCTGCGGCGCCCGGGGAGCAGTTGGGGGTTCGATCCCTTGCTCAAGGGCACCTAAGTCGTGGTATTGAAGGTGGAGAGAGAACTGTACATGCACTCCCCCCACCCACAATTCCTGCCGGCCCGGGACTCGAACTCACAACCTTTTGATTGGGAGTCCGACTCTCTAACCATTAACCATTTTAAATTGAGATTCAAGCAGCCAATCAGGGCTGGCTCTACAAATTGTACCTTAACCTTTAAAAGAAACGGTACATATATGTACATTTTAATGTTTGGGAACATATATGTACCTTTTTGACCCTCAAAAAAGTACATACATGTACCTTGAGGTCCAATAATAAGCCATATGGGGTACGTTAGTGTACACTGTAAAACCGAAGAGTAGTGATGGCAAGATGAAGCCTCATGAAGCATTAAGATTTTCAGCCAAGTTGGTTCACAAAAGGGTTAATTCCTGGAAACTTAATTTGCTCACAATACCACCTGGTGGCCAACGAGTGTAAAACAAGCACATATATTACAGACATAGGTGTAAAGTCCAGGTGTCAGAAAGTAAATGTCCTGCCATATTTTTGTTCCACCCATGAACTCAGCAGCTGATTTCACCAGAAGAGGAACCAAGTCATTCCTTTCAAGTCTTACACTAGTCTTGAGTCAAATCCCAAGTCATCAAAGAGTTAAAGTCAATGTGATAATTAAGAGACTAATTAAATGATGATGTGCATTAGTGATAAACACCTGGTGTTATTGAGAATTACAGAGGATCAGATGTTGATGTTTTTTTGGTTAAAATGATGCCACCATCATGGAGATCGGTGTTTGCTCCAGTTGGGCTCTTGACCTTTGACTTCTTTTGTTAGATATTTCTCTGTAAAAGTTTTGGAAATGCCATATGCAAATGTAGTATTGGTTTTTTAACAGTTATAATGAATTATTTTGAAATCTAATTTATGCAATGAATATACATTTTTGCAATGTTTTCCTAATTAGACGCACAGACATCATGACCCAGCATATGAATCTCAACAATGGTGACAATCAACAAAATGCTTCATGCTGAAGTGCATGCTGGGTAACACCATAGTAAAAACTCCCATCATGCACTGTAGCATGAATAATTATTGTCACCACTGTTGAGGATCATATGATAAGTGCTCATATCTAAAATCCCAATATTTAAGCATTAAGATAATATTTGATTAATAGGACTTTTTTGTAGTTCAGTAATAGCTGAACATTGTTTAACAAATGAAAGGCACAATCTGAACACAGACACCATCATAAAGTTCATTTTAAAGTTTTAGAAGTAAAAAGTTCAATTTTATTTGTCATTTCAAGCTTTTTATTCAACAATGTGTTAACATTTATTATGTAACACAATCACAAGTGTTGAGAAGCAGATTGCTTTGAATTATTAAAAGGGTCAAAAGCCCAACTAAAGCAAACACTGATCTCCATGATGGTGGCATCATTGTAACCAATAAATAATCGAATTTCATTTAATTAGTCACTTAATTATCTCATTAATTTTAACTCTTTGAGGACTTGGGATTTGATTTGAGACTAGTTTGTGACTTCAAAGGAATGATTTGGGAGTTAATGAGTGGAGCAAAAATATGGCAGGACTTTTACTTTTTGACCTCTGGACTTTACACCTCTGTCTGTAATATATCTGCTTAGTTTACACTCGTTGGCCACCAGGTGGTATTGTGAGCAAATTAAGTTTCCAGAAATTAACCCGTTTGTTAACCACTTGGCTGAAAATCTTAATGCTTCAAGAGGCTTCATTTTGCCATCACAACCGAACAGTGAAACTAATCAAATGAAATTAGTTAATTGCACTCAAATAATAATGAAAGTTCATTGGACTAAATTTGAATAAGTTCTGTAAACTCAAAATTTTGTTGTAGTAAGGTGAACTTAAAATAATTGCGTTTTCAAGTTCCCAGCATGCTTTGCATCAGAAAACAAGGAAAATAAATGTAGAAAATATGTGTTATTTTGTGTGTTTTTACACAAGATTAACATAGAGGGACTTAAGTTAGTATTTAAATGTTGTGTTATGTTAGAACTTACAAAGGTTTCTATTATGCTGTTTTTGTAGTGTTACCGTTGTGGTGAAGAGTAGAGTATGTGGTTAGGTTGAGGATGGACAACAATAGACTAATGTTGAGTGTATTTTCTTCATTATCTGAGTTGAAAAATAGAAAATATTTTGAGTAAAGTACTCTCTAATTATAAGTTGAGAAATATTAACATTTATAAGGTAACTGAGATAGTTTAGAACACAGGAATTGTGGGTGGGGGGAGTGCATGTACAGTTCTCTCTCCACCTTCAATACCACGACTTAGGTGCCCTTGAGCAAGGCATCGAACCCTCAACTGCTCCCCGGGCGCAGCAGCATAAATGGCTGCCCACTGCTCCGGGTGTGTGTTCACAGTGTGTGTGTGCACTTCGGATGGGTTAAATGCAGAGCACAAATTCTGAGTATGGGTCACCATACTTGGCTGAATGTCACTTCACTCACTCACTTCACTCACTCACTATAATTTCTAATTTAATGTAATCTTAAGGGTTCTGTGATCTTATTAGGGTTTACAGTGTATGGTAACAGACACTTAAAATATATATATTTGAATGAAAAAAAAAAAGTTTATTTGACTTAAATTTTTTGATGTAATCTGTTTCAACTATTTTTTTGAGTTAAGTGAACTTGCTGGGTTTTACAGTGTAGATTGTATCTTGGGGGACAGAAATGGACTCTTACTGTACCCTTATTTCTGACAGTGTACTCACAGGTGATAGTGAGCTGAGCAGCAGGAGAGATGTAACTGTGTCCATGTAGAGCACAGCTGTATCTGCCTGCATCCTCTCCTCTGACTGATTGCAGCAGGAGTTGATTGTTTCTGTCTCTTCTCTCAGTTAATGGTTGTGAGTTTCTGTACCAGATGAATGTTGCTCTGTCAGTCAAAGTGCAGCCACTTTTACATGTCAGACTGACATTATGACCCTCTGTCACTCTCTCAGGAGCCTCCACCTGAAGATCTGAACATATCACACACATTATATCCAGTGCTGCTGTCATACACTGATTATTATTCAACATAATGCACAGAAAAAGAGCTCAGCATCATGAGTCACCTGTGACAGTAAGATTCACTCCTGGTTTACCAAGCCATTTATCTATATTAGTTATGAATCTGAAATAGTACATGTGTTGGTCCTTCTGTGTCACATGACTCAGTCTGATGGTGCAGTTCTGCTGTTTGTCTCCCAGATACTGAAGCCTCTGACTGTATTCAGGATCCTCAAACAGATCTGTAAATTCTTCTTTTGCTTTAACATTTGTTTTGGTCCAGAACACTTTCTCGATTTGATGTCCAGTGGGGTATGTATAAGAGCAGCTCATTATCACTGATGAGTTCTTTAGTGCACAGATGTGTGAATGACTGTAAATCACACCCCAATCAGCCATAGAAACCCCTGAAACACAGAATTCATTTTGAACAAATGGCATCAAGGCAACTCTCCCTCTCTCTTGAGTGTTTCTGAAGTATTGCAGTCACTTACTGAGCATCATAGTAAAAAAGATCAGAGGAAGATGAGGAGCCATTCTGACAGATATCATCATAGCAACACCTACAAATAAATGTACAGTTTTACAATGTGTTTGTAATATTTGTATGTAACATTGTAATTTTTTTAGAACAATACCAAGTGAACATCTAACTATTACAGTTAGTTCATTGTCTGTTTAGATGCTTGTGTTTATTGAGGTTTAGTGTTTTTGTGTTTTACAAACAGTTAATGTGTAGTAGTAAAGTTACTAAATACATGACTTTCACTCAAATCACTGCAGTTCATTGTCAGCTATAGCACACATGTATGTGCTGAAGTACTTAACACAGAGATCACCACTGTATCAGCGACTCCACATTTACTGTCTTTATATAAAGCAGCAGAAGATCAGAATGTGTGGCTCATCATTGACTGAAGCACAGGTTCTACTCTCCAACACAATGGTGAACAACAAAACTACATTAACAGATCTCTCTTGTGCAAACACATTAATACAGTTGAGTTCAGTATTTACTCTCTTTATCAGTGTATGACTTTGCATAATTTTTTTTCTATGGATGTTCACAAATATTTTAGTTATTTTATTTATTTTTTAATTTGGTAAATCTGACTTTACATTTGACAGTATATTACTGTTTTTCCTTGACTTAACGGCAACAAACTGTAGAAAAACACTTTTTTTTTTTTTTTGCTGGCAACCATTAATTTACGGCAACAAACTGTAGAAAAACAGTTATTTACTGGCAGCAGGGGTGCCAGTAAATAACTGTTTTTCTACAGTTTGTTTCCTTTAAATTAATTACAGTTTATTACTGTTAAATTATGTTTCATGCTGTTTCTTCTTCATCTTAAATTTTTAACCATTTAAAGCCCACAACAAAATCCTCAGTTTTAAATGAACACTTATAGCGTGTGCACACTACAGAGTGTTAGAGTAACACTGAATCAGTGAAGTTAATGAGACAATTCTGTGATTAATTGATGATTGAGCATTAGTGATGAACAGCTGCTGTTAACAAACAGAATCACTAAAGGAAAGAGAATAGTCGACTTTGAACGTTGTTAATTTACGATATGTAGCAGCAGGATACCTGCACTGTTAATAATCGCTGTAAAAAAACGGCCAAATTTCTTTAATTAAAACAGTGCATTCTGGGTAATATTCATCGTTTTCGAGAAGGTAGCCTACTGCTATATCGTAAATAACAACGTTCAAAGTCGACACTCAGCGGCTGTGTTTCAAATCACACCCTACACCCTCATTCACTATTCCCTACATGAGTTTACTAATATAGTCCACCTGATAGAGAGAATGAAAACTAATGAGTGAATTCAGACAATGGTCAACAGCTGCTGTTAACGAGTAGAATCACTGAAGAAAAAAGAAACAAGACAAACACATGAACTACAACTGACTTCAGCCACAGCTTTAGATGTAATCAACTGAATATTTATACAATCAACAAACAGCTTTACCAACTTCACTCATTACTAACCAGAATGACTTTATTTCTATCAGATCAGAGATCAGAGATCAAAAGATCTTACTGAGAATTACAGAGATTTAGATGATAATGTTAGTTTCGTTAAGCGTAACCGTTGTGGAGATCAGTGTTTGCTTTAGTTGGGCTCCTGACCCTTGACTTTTGTACTTTAAATGTTCTTTCATTGCTGTATTTGTATCTTTATGGTACATCTGTTACAGCAATATAAATTTTGATAGACAAGTGATTATGGCTGTTTCTGTCAGGCATGATCTACTAGACTGATTTAAAGAGTTGCTATAGTAGTCAAATATTAGTTTGGTGTTGAAATATTTGAGTGAGTTAGACAAATTTTTTTTCCTTCAATTTTATGAGAATGAACAGTAATGTGATAATCTAAACATATTTTTAAAGCCAGTTTGAGTTTTAAAAATTTTGGGCAGTGGTGTCCGCAACACTCAAAGAGAGACATCAACAATCAGCATATGAATCTCAACAATGGTGATAATCAAAAGGTTTATGATGCAATGCATGCTGGGTACAAGCACAGGATAAAACCCATCCATGACTCCCAGCATGCATTGCGGCATGAATAAATTAAGACACTGAAATGTTCACTTATTTTCTTGAATTTTGTTCAAATCTGTTTATTTATTTTGTGGATTGTCACCATTGTTGTGATTCATACGCTAATTATCGATGTCTCTGTTTAAATTTCAGCGAAGGTTTTTTTTATGAGTGAAATTTTCTTAACAGTCTTTCATAACTTAAAGCTCAGCAGTGTTTCTTATTTTGCTGTAGTATCAATATTCAATGAGAGAAGGGACACAGGATTGGATCAGAAACAATAGAGCGTTTGTTCTTGTCAATCTATAAACAACAACACCAGATTTTTTCTTTTGTCAACTTTTTTTTTTTTTTGTTATAACAGGTTCCAAAGATGCGTTGTTACAGCATGTAAGAAAAAAAAGCCTTAGTTGTTGAGAAGTCACGTTCAAGAGCCCAACTAAAGTAAACACTGATCTCCATCATGGTAGTGAAAAAAACACCTAAACCTATTTAACTCTCAATAAGATCTTCTGTAGACATCTGACAGAAATAAAGTCAGTCTGGTTAGTAATGAGAATCTGGTGAAGCTGTTTTAGGAGTTGTTTAATCAGATCTTGAAAGATTTAATTAATTATCTTATTTCAATTGATTTCATCTAAGGTTGTGGCTGAAGTCAGTTCTTGTGTTTTTCTTTCCTTTAGTGATTCTGTTTGTTAATAGCAGGTGTTCATCACTAATGTTCAATCATCAATTAATCACAGAATTATCTAATTAACTTCACTGATTTAGTGTTACTCAAACACTCTGTAGTGTGCACACATTATAAGTGTTCATTTAAAACTGAGGATTTTGTTTTGGGGTTTAAAGGGTTAAAGATTTAAGATGAAGAAAAAAACAGCATGAAACATAATTTAACAGTAATAAACTGTAATTAATTTACAGGAAACAAACTGTAGAAAAACACCCCTGCTGCCAGTGAATAATTGTTTTTCTACAGTTTATTGCCGTACATTAATGGTTGCCAGCAAAAAGTTGTTTTTCTGCAGTTTGTGGCCGTTAAGTTAAGGAAAAAAGTAATATACTGTAAAATGTAAATGTCAGATTTACCAAATTAAAAAAAGTTAACCCTCCTGTTACCCTCAAATCTGATAACATCTGTTACCCACTGGGGTCATTTTGACCCCAGAAATCTAAACCTCAAGAATATGATTTTTTTTTTTTTTACAAAGGTTTGTCTCTCAGGTAATTTATGTCTTTGTTGACTACTTAAATAACCTTTGAAGTTGAAATCCACCCACCACCCCTTATAAATCCAGAATACCCATTGCACGACTATGGAAACATTTACAAATCACCATAAAATCTTACTGATTGACCTAAAATTTGAAAAGTATATATATATTTGGTGTTTTATTTGTTTTATAATATTTCTAAGTATAGATTTTTGTAATCTATAACATTTGAAAAGAAAAAAACAATTTATTTTATCAAGGATAGTAACCAGAGTTATGTTTGGGGTCAATTTGACCCCGGGAAAAACAAACACATTTTCAAACATTTAGAAGGATTTTATTTTTAAACAGAACATCATCACAATCAAAACATCAGTAAGGAACACATAACAGTCCTTTTTGTCATCAAGAATTGCAACATAAATAATGTGTGGGGTCAATTTGACCCCAAGAAAAACGTCCTAGGTTATGTATGTCACCATGGTTCCCCGAAGGGAATGAGACGCTGCGTCCCAAACGCTATGGTAATGCCCTTCAGCATGACCAACTCTGAATAATATGTGAAATCAGTCTCATGAATGGGCGACCAGGAAGCTATAAAAGCATGTGAGGTGGAACGAGCGTCAGCTTCTAGGAGTGAAGCGAACTCTGGCAGGGATGCCGGAAGTATGGCTTTGAGACGCAGCATCTAGTTCCCTTCGGAGAACCATAGTTACATACGTAACCTGGGACGTTCCCCTTCAGGAAATTGAGCTGGATCCAAAACGCTGTGGGAACAAGAATTCCCACGCCGCCAGACTTGCAAGTCCCTGCCTAGTGTGTATACAAGGAGCACAGCTAAGGCAATAGAAAGAAGAGCCATAAGTGGCTCGCAGATCTAAACCATCAAATCTGATGAATGTGAGGGGCGTGGACCGTCCAGCTGCGTTGCAGATGTCCTGTATAGACACACCTGACAAGAAGGCCTTGGAGGCTGCCATACTGCGGTTCAAGTGAGCCTTGACTCCCAATGGTGTGGGGAGATCAGAGGACTCAAGGTTTTAGGATAGCATCCTGATCAACCACTTCTTCTGGCCGGAGGCCTCAGCCTAAGTGCACCACAGAGGAAACATGTAACCAGAGGGTGTCTGCCCACTGAATGACCATCAAGAGGGGCACGGTAGACTGTAATGGCCGCCACATAGACCCTCAAGGTGGAGCGGGTCAAACCTGCAGAGAGAAGGAACTCCAGAACTGTCCAAACTGGGCAAATAACTGGGTCGTGCTGGCAGTCTTCGCACCAGGAGGTGAAAGGTTTCCACCTCAAGGTGTATAGTTTCCTCATGGAGGGAGTTCTGGATTGAAGGATGATCTCAGCAACCTCGGTTGAGAGACCAAAAGCTACAAGATGTGCCCCCTCAGGGGCATATTGCATTTTGCCCTTCCAGTGTCAATTTTTTGTGCAGTGATTTCTAGCAACATGTGATTATTAAAGAAAAGAAAAACCTCACTGAGCAAACGCCACCATAAATGATTATTCATACTGCATTGCTGCATTAAAAATTTTGTTGATTGTCACCACTGATGAGATTCATATGCTGCTTCTTGATGTGTCAGTGTGTCTAAATGTAAATTTTCTATTTGCATTACATAGATTAATCTTATTTTTAAAGCTAGATTAGAAACTTGTTTGCATGCTGTAGTTTAACGGAGTTAGTCATACAAAAGCAGCGGAGTCCCAGTGGAGAGAAAAGATTTTACTCTATTGTTTTATTCCGTTCAACGGGGCCGTCCCGGGGCACAAAATTCACAGGCTAGGAAGGCGTACTGATGCTGGGTGTAACTAAAAAGGTGCCATTGTCCGGTGAGTCTCATATCACATAATCTTATCAACTGTTTATCTCCTGAACTGCAACTTTCTTTACCACGCTATTTAGTGCCAATCCCACCATTCAGTCAATTTCCATGGTAAAGGTACGGTGTGGGGTAGGTTTAGGGGTTAGAATTTTTGTTGCATAATTTAGGAAACACTTTAACTTACACAACCAATAAAAACTTCAAAACTGGATTGGGGGGAAATTGTGCATGCGTGTCATACACCTGTCTCTCAATGGGAGGAAGCCACGCCCCATTTTGGAGCTCCCACTCCGTTTTGGAGTTCCCTCCCCTATTCAGAGATCTCCAGGCTGCAGTTATACCCTTCTCCCTGGACTACCCACCTCTGTCTGTAATATATCTGTTTTTTTGCACTCTTTGGCCACCAGGTGGTATTGTGAGCAAATTAAGCATCCATAAAATAAGCCTTTTGCCAACCACTTAGATGAAATCTTAAAGCTTTATGAGGCTTCATCTCGCCATCACTACTAAGCAGTCCTTCTAAACCAGGCATGGGCAAACTCAGTCCTGGAGAGCTGGTGTCCCTGCAGAGGTTAGCTCCTACCCTGAAAAAACACACCTGCCTATAGCCTTCTAGCAGAGGTGTAACTTTCAATCACAAGCAAGTCTTCAAGTCATATCACAAGTCCTCAAAGAGTTAAAGTAAATAAGATTATTAATTAAGTGACTTATTAAATGATGATTGTGCAGTATATTCATAATTCATCATAAAGTGGTCTCTCTTTATTGCAGGTGGGCCGCCAATTATAATATTGTTAACATATATAAAAATGTCTAAGTCATAACATAATAACATAATTTCATATATAGAAATAAATAACAAAAAAAATAAATATTAAACTGTAACTTTGCTTCCACTATTCGAGCTGGCTGATTATTTTAAGAATAAACCACCATTTTTTTATTTTTGCTGCATATGCTACAGAACAACAAATTCAAACAAGAATAAATGGCTGTCAACATGTTTCCTCCTGACTGCTTGCTCTGCTGACTGTCTATCCGCTGCCGAGCTCTGGCTGGATCTGGTTTTCTCGTTTTGCTGAGCGGTGCAGCCCGAGTTATTTTCTGTTCATTTCCAGTCCATTCTAGGGCTGTGCGATTAATAGAAATGGTCATAAAATCACGATTTGAGCGTGCGCAATTTCTAAATGGCTTTATAGCACGATTTTCCGCGGCCCTGACCTCCCGCAGTATGCTGTCAGAACCAATCAGAATGCAACAGAACAGACTGGGCATATGCCTAACTCCAGGTTCATACACTGTCCGTGATGCACCTTTTTTCTGAGCCCATGTTAACGGATCAGAGCATTCACACTGCACGCGGTAAAAGGCTAGAAATAAAAACGTGCGAAAATAATTAGCACATGAGCATAGAGAGAGTTGTTAGTGCGCAGAACGCAGTTTAATTGAGAGGAGACACGTTTTAAGTGCTTGCACTCTCTCCGGGCGATAGCAGCGTGTATCTGAGCAAGCACGTCTGGTTTTGTGACATAGAAAAAGGAAATCTGCATGCGAACAGAGAGATTCGCGCTCGTGCATTATTTTCATGTGCTTTCGCGTTACAATAATGCGCTCTCGCTGCTGCTTCTGAACCGCTTACACAGACTGTATACGCACTGCAGACGAGTAGGCCTATGTGTGAACCTGTATAATGTATAACAAATCTATTTTAACACCTGAAGCACCGCTACAATTAATGAACAATGCATTGAAAAAAAAAACCTGCACAAAGGTTTTATTTATATATATATATATATATATATATATATATATAAATTTTTTTTTTTTTTTTTTTTTTGCCATAAGTCTATACATTTCGTTACACCTTTACTATAGTGATTATTTTGACTTATGTCTGTTCTAGAGACGTTACAACTTTTTGAAGAAAAAATTTCAAAGAAATCGCGAGTGTTTTTTTTCTCTCCATATCGCACAGTCCTAGTTCATTCAATAAATACAGTTAACAATCTAGCTTCTGAATACTAAGTTATTAACGGGGTCAGTTAATTTTTTTTTGCAGTGGGCCGCGCAAACATATGTGCTTGGTTGTGTGGGCCGTGAGCTGAAAAAGGTTGGGAACCACTGCATTATAAAATCCTAAACAGTGGTGACATTAATTTTTCATACAGCAGTGTATGATGAGAGCTTTTACTGTCATGTAACCCAGCATGCTTTGCAGCAAAAAGGTTTGTTGATTGTCACATTTTTTTTTTATTCATATGCTGGTTATTTATGTCTGTGTGTGTCTAAAAAGAGCTTTGAATGCATTAGAAAAGTATATTTGAATGATGTGCATATATAGCACTTTGAGCACATCCTGTAGCTTCACAGAACAGATAAAACCCAAACATACAAGGTTATTTTGAAATTTATTCATTCACACGGGAGGTCAAGAGCATAACTAAAGCATACACTGATGATGGTGACACCATTTTAACCAATAAAACATCAACATCTGATCCTCTGTAATTCTCAATAACAGCAGGTGTTCATCACTAATTCACAATCATCTTCTAATTAGCCATTTAATTATCTCATTAACGTTAACACTTTGATGACTTGGGATTTGACTTGAAAATTTGCTTGTTACTTAAAAGTCCAACCTCTGTACTCATCATTAAGGAAGATTCACTCCCAAGGAACAGAGATGGGAAGTCCAGGGGCTAAAGAGTAAGAGGCCTTTCACACTGGCAGTTTAGTGCGGGACTGGGCACGGTTCGCATGAAAAATGTGAACGCGGTCATCGGATCCTGGTGTGCACTGGGGTACCGAACCTGGCTACCTGGAGTAGGTGGTCTGAATTCGGTTTCTCCCGAACTGTGCCACGGTTTGCGTGAATGTGCAAGCAATATGGACTCTAGTGCACACTTGTCCAGAAGATGAAGTACCCTGCACATTCATAACTGTTCTATATCATTGCTTCTTCAACACACGAAAACCACGAATGGAAGAAATACATTGATATGTACTGGAGACGTACTGAATTACACAATGCAATGAACATAAACACAGTTGTCATACACTATGTTGTGCATAATAGCACCAACATAACAAAAAAATTACAACTATGCTCAGTCGTGTTGTGTTCTCATTGAGTTTTCCGTGTGCGTTTGCGATGACGTAAG